>NC_083849.1:1787165-1807322 GCF_015708825.2 Lethenteron reissneri
CCACACACTCACCACCACAGTCACTCACCACCACAGTCACTCACCACCAAAGCATCTCACCACCGCAGTCCACTCACCACCCGCAGTCACTCACCACCGCAGTCACTCACCACCGCTCACTCACCACCGCATCACTCACACCGCAGTCACTCACCACCGCAGTCACTCACCACCGCAGTCACTCACTACCACAGTCACTCACTACCACAGTCACTCACCACCGCAGTCACTCACTACCACAGTCACTCACTACCACAGTCACTCACTACCACAGTCACTCACTACCACAGTCACTCACTACCACAGTCACTCACTACCACAGTCACTCACTACCACAGTCACTCACCACCACCACAGTCACTCACCACCACCACAGTCACTCACCACCACCACAGTCACTCACCACCACCGTCACTCACCACCACAGTCCCACTACCACAGTCACTCACATACCACAGTCACTCACTACCACCACAGTCACTCACTACCACCACAGTCACTCACCACCACGCATCATCCCACCACCACAGTCACTCACCACCACCACAGTCACTCACCACCCCGCAGTCACTCACTACCACAGTCACTCACTACACAGTCACTCACTACCACAGTCACTCCTACCACAGTCCACTCACTACCACAGTCCCTCACTACCACATCACTCACTACCACAGTCACTCACCACCACCAAGTCACTCACCCCACCACACGTCACTCACCACCACAGTCACTCACCACCACATCACTCACTACCACAGTCACTCACTACCAGTCACTCACTACCACGTCACTCACTACCACCACAGTCACTCACCACCACCATCACTCACTACCACCACAGTCACTCACCACCACCACAGTCACTCACCCCACAGTCACTCACTACCACAGTCCTCACTACCACAGTCACTCACCACCACATCCTCACCACCACAGTCCTCACTACCACAGTCACTCACCACCACACTCACTCACTACCACTGTCACTCACTACCACAGTCACTCACCACCACAGTCACTCACTACCACAGTCACTTACCACAACAGTCACTCACTACCACCACAGGTCACTCACAACCCACAGTCACTCACTACCAACCACAGTCACTCACTACCACCACAGTCACGCACTACCACCACAGTCACCTCACTACCACCACAGTCACTCACCACCACAGTCACTCACCACCACAGGTCACTCACCACCACAGTCACTCACTACCACAGTCGACTCACTACCACAGTCACTCACTACCACAAGTCACTCACTACCACAGGTCACTCACGACCACAGTCACTTCACTACCACCCAGTCACCCACTACCACCACAGTCACTCACTACCACAGTCACTCACTACCAGTCACTCACTACTACGTCACTCACTACCCTACCAGTCACCACTACCACAAGTCACTCACTACCACAGTCACTCACTACCACAGTCACTCACCTACCACCACAGTCACTCACTACACCACCACAGTCACTCACTACCACAGTCACTCACTACCACCACAGTCACTCACTACCCCACAGTCACTCACCTACCCCCACAAGGTCACTACCTACCACCACAGTCACTCACTACCACCACAGTCACTCACCACCACAGTCACCACTACACACCAAAGTCCTCACCCACCACATCACTCCACCACCACAGTCACTCACCACCACAGTCACTCACCACCACAGTCACTAGCACTACCACCACAGTCACTCACTACACCACAGTCACTCACTCACCCCACAGTCACTCACTAACCACAGTCACTCACTACCACCAAAGTCACTCACTACCACCACAGTCACTCACCACCACAGGTCACTCACCCACAGTCACTCACTACCACAGTCAGTCACACTACCACCGCAGTCACTCACCACCGCAGTCCACTTCACCACAACAGTTCAACTCACCCACCGCAGTCACTCACCACCGCAGTCACTCACCACCGGCAGTCACTCACCACCCAGCAGTCACTCACCACCACAGCACTCACTCCACAGTCACTCACCACCACAGTCACTCACCACCACAGTCACTCACCACCACAGTCACTCACCACCACAGTCACTCACCACCACAGTCACTCACCACCACAGTCACTCACCACCGCAGTCACTCACCACCGCAGTCACTCACCACCGCAGTCACTCACCACCGCAGTCACTCACCACCGCAGTCACTCACCACCGCAGTCACTCACCACCGCAGTCACTCACCACCGCAGTCACTCACTACCACAGTCACTCACTACCACAGTCACTCACTACCGCAGTCACTCACTACCACAGTCACTCACTACCACAGTCACTCACTACCACAGTCACTCACTACCACAGTCACTCACTACCACAGTCACTCACTACCACAGTCACTCACTACCACAGTCACTCACCACCACCACAGTCACTCACCACCACCACAGTCACTCACCACCCACAGTCACTCACCACCACAGTCACTCACTACCACAGTCACTCACTACCACAGTCACTCACTACCACAGTCACTCACTACCACCACAGTCACTCACCACCACCAGTCACTCACTACCACCACAGTCACTCACCACCACCACAGTCACTCACCACCACAGTCACTCACTACCACAGTCACTCACTACCACAGTCACTCACCACCACAGTCACTCACCACCACAGTCACTCACTACCACAGTCACTCACCACCACACTCACTCACTACCACTGTCACTCACTACCACAGTCACTCACCACCACAGTCACTCACTACCACAGTCACTTACCACAACAGTCACTCACTACCACCACAGTCACTCACAACCACAGTCACTCACTACCACCACAGTCACTCACTACCACCACAGTCACTCACTACCACCACAGTCACTCACTACCACCACAGTCACTCACTACCACCACAGTCACTCACTACCACCACAGTCACTCACTACCACCACAGTCACTCACTACCACCACAGTCACTCACCACCACAGTCACTCACCACCACAGTCACTCACTACCACAGTCACTCACTACCACAGTCACTCACCACAACAGTCACTCACTACCACCACAGTCACTCACCACCACAGTCACTCACTACCACAGTCACTCACTACCACCACAGTCACTCACTACCACAGTCACTCACCACCACAGTCACTCACTACCACCACAGTCACTCACAACCACAGTCACTCACCACCACAGTCACTCACTACCAGTCACTCACTACCACAGTCACTCACCACCACAGTCACTCACCACCGCAGTCACTCACCACCGCAGTCACTCACCACCGCAGTCACTCACCACCGCAGTCACTCACTACCGCAGTCACTCACTACCGCAGTCACTCACTACCGCAGTCACTCACTACCACAGTCACTCACCACCGCAGTCACTCACTACCACAGTCACTCACTACCACAGTCACTCACTACCACAGTCACTCACTACCACAGTCACTCACTACCACAGTCACTCACTACCACAGTCACTCACTACCACCACAGTCACTCACTACCACCACAGTCACTCACTACCACCACAGTCACTCACCACCACAGTCACTCACTACCACAGTCACTCACTACCACAGTCACTCACTACCACAGTCACTCACTACCACCACAGTCACTCACCACCACCAGTCACTCACCACCACAGTCACTCACTACCACCACAGTCACTCACTACCACCACAGTCACTCACTACCACCACAGTCACTCACTACCACAGTCACTCACCACCACAGTCACTCACTACCACAGTCACTCACTACCACAGTCACTCACCACCACAGTCACTCACCACCACAGTCACTCACTACCACAGTCACTCACCACCACAGTCACTCACTACCACAGTCACTCACCACCACACTCACTCACTACCACTGTCACTCACTACCACAGTCACTCACCACCACAGTCACTCACTACCACAGTCACTCACCACAACAGTCACTCACTACCACCACAGTCACTCACAACCACAGTCACTCACAACCACAGTCACTCACTACCACCACAGTCACTCACTACCACACAAGTCACTCACTCACCACCACAGTCACTCACTACCACAGTCACTCACCACCACAGTCACTCACCACCACAGTCACTCACCACCACAGTCACTCACCACCACAGTCACTCACTACCACAGTCACTCACCACCACAGTCACTCACTACCACAGTCACTCACCACAACAGTCACTCACTACCACCACAGTCACTCACCACCACAGTCACTCACTACCACAGTCACTCTCACTACCACCACAGTCACTCACTACCACAGTCACTCACCACCACAGTCACTCCCACCACCACAGTCACTCACAACCACAGTCACTCACCACCACAGTCACTCACTACCACAGTCACTCACCACAACAGTCACTCACTACCACCACAGTCACTCACTACCACAGTCACTCACTACCACCACAGTCACTCACCACCACAGTCACTCACTACCACAGTCCCACTCAACATACACGTCACTCACCACCACAGTCACTCACTACACCACAGTCACTCACTACCACGTCACTCACCACCACAGTCACCACCACACCACCAGTCACTCAACTACCACAGTCACTCACTACCCACCACGGGTCACTCACCACCACAGTCACTCACTACCACAGTCACTCACTACCACACTCACTCACCACCACAGTCACTCACTACCATGGTCACTCACTACCACACTCACTCACCACCACAGTCACTCACCACCACAGCCACTCACCGCCACCACAGTCACTCACTACCACGGTCACTCACCACCACAGTCACTCACTACCACAGTTACTCACTACCACCACGTCACTCACTACCACCACAGTCACCACTACCACAGTCACTCACTACCACAGTCACTCACCACCACAGTCACTCACTACCACAGTCACTCACTACCACAGTCACTCACCACCACAGTTACTCACTACCACAGTCACTCACCACCACAGTTACTCACTACCACAGTCACTCACTACCACAGTCACTCACTACCACAGTCACTCACCACCACAGTTACTCACTACCACAGTCACTCACTACCACAGTCACTCACCACCACAGTCACTCACTACCACCACAGTCACTCACTACCACAGTCACTCACCACCACAGTTACTCACCACCACAGTCACTCACTACCACCACAGTCACTCACCACCACAGTCACTCACCACCACAGTCACTCACTACCACAGTCACTCACTCACCACCACAGTCACTCACTACCACCACAGTCACTCACTACCACCACAGTCACTCACTACCACAGTCACTCACCACCACAGTCACTCACTACCACAGTCACTCACCACCACAGTCACTCACCACCACAGTCACTGACCACCACAGTCACTCACCACCACAGTCACTCACTACCACAGTCACTCACTACCACCACAGTCACTCACCACCACAGTCACTCACCACCACAGTCACTCACCACCACCACAGTCACTCACTACCACAGTCACTCACCACCACAGTCACTCACTACCGCAGTCACTCACTACCACAGTCACTCACCACCACAGTCACTCACTACCACAGTCACTCACCACCACAGTCACTCACCACCACAGTCACTCACTACCACCACAGTCACTCACTACCACCACAGTCACTCACTACCACCACAGTCACTCACCACCACAGTCACTCACTACCACAGTCACTCACCACCACATTCACTCACTACCACAGTCACTCACTACCACCACAGTCACTCACTACCACCACAGTCACCACTACCACAGTCACTCACTACCACAGTCACTCACTACCACAGTCACTCACTCACCACCACAGTCACTCACCACCACAGCCACTCACCACCACAGTCACTCACCACCACAGTCACTCACCACCACAGTCACTCACTACCACAGTCACTCACCACCACAGTCACTCACCACCACAGTCACTCACCACACAGTCACTCACCACCACAGTCACTCACCACCACAGTCACTCACCACCACAGTCACTCACCACCAGCAGTCACTCACCACCGCAGTCACTCACCACCGCAGTCACTCACCACCGCAGTCACTCACCACCGCAGTCACTCACCACCGCAGTCACTCACCACCGCAGTCACTCACCACCGCAGTCACTCACCACCGCAGTCACTCACCACCGCAGTCACCACCACCGCAGTCACTCACCACCGCAGTCACTCACCACCGCAGTCACTCACCACCGCAGTCACTCACCACCGCAGTCACTCACCACCGCAGTCACTCACCACCGCAATCACTCACCACCGCAGTCACTCACCACCGCAGTCACTCACCACCACAGTCACTCACCACCGCAGTCACTCACCACCGCAGTCACTCACCACCGCAGTCACTCACCACCGCAGTCACTCACTACCGCAGTCACTCACCACCAGTCACTCACCACCACAGTCACTCACTACCGCAGTCACTCACCACCACAGTCACTCACCACCACAGTCACTCACCACCACAGTCACTCACTACCGCAGTCACTCACTACCGCAGTCACTCACTACCACAGTCACTCACCACCACAGTCACTCACCACCACAGTCACTCACTACCACCACAGTCACTCACTACCACCACAGTCACTCACTACCACCACAGTCACTCACCACCACAGTCACTCACTACCACAGTCACTCACCACCACATTCACTCACTACCACAGTCACTCACTACCACCACAGTCACTCACTACCACCACAGTCACCACTACCACAGTCACTCACTACCACAGTCACTCACTACCACAGTCACTCACTCACCACCACAGTCACTCACCACCACAGCCACTCACCACCACAGTCACTCACCGCCACCACAGCCACTCGCTCACCACCACAGTCACTCACCACCACAGTCACTCACTACCACAGTCACTCACTACCACCACAGTCACTCACTACCACAGTCACTCACTACCACAGTCACTCACCACCACAGTCACTCACCACCACAGTCACTCACTACCACAGTCACTCACCACCACAGTCACTCACCACCACAGTCACTCACCACCACACTCACTACCACCACAGTCACTCACTACCACCACAGTCACTCACTACCACAGTCACTCACTACCACCACGGTCACTCACCACCACAGTCACTCACTACCACAGTCACTCACTACCACACTCACTCACCACCACAGTCACTCACTACCATGGTCACTCACTACCACACTCACTCACCACCACAGTCACTCACCACCACAGCCACTCACCGCCACCACAGTCACTCACTACCACGGTCACTCACCACCACAGTCACTCACTACCACAGTTACTCACTACCACCACAGTCACTCACTACCACCACAGTCACCACTACCACAGTCACTCACTACCACAGTCACTCACCACCACAGTCACTCACTACCACAGTCACTCACTACCACAGTCACTCACCACCACAGTTACTCACTACCACAGTCACTCACCACCACAGTTACTCACTACCACAGTCACTCACTACCACAGTCACTCACTACCACAGTCACTCACCACCACAGTTACTCACTACCACAGTCACTCACTACCACAGTCACTCACCACCACAGTCACTCACTACCACCACAGTCACTCACTACCACAGTCACTCACCACCACAGTCACTCACCACCACAGTCACTCACTACCACCACAGTCACTCACCACCACAGTCACTCACCACCACAGTCACTCACTACCACAGTCACTCACTCACCACCACAGTCACTCACTACCACCACAGTCACTCACTACCACCACAGTCACTCACTACCACCACAGTCACTCACTACCACAGTCACTCACCACCACAGTCACTCACTACCACAGTCACTCACCACCACAGTCACTGACCACCACAGTCACTCACCACCACAGTCACTCACTACCACAGTCACTCACTACCACCACAGTCACTCACCACCACAGTCACTCACCACCACAGTCACTCACCACCACCACAGTCACTCACTACCACAGTCACTCACCACCACAGTCACTCACTACCGCAGTCACTCACTACCACAGTCACTCACCACCACAGTCACTCACTACCACCACGGTCACTCACTACCACCACGGTCACTCACTACCACCACGGTCACTCACTACCAGTCACTCACCACCACAGTCACTCACTACCACAGTCACTCACCACCACAGTCACTCACCACCACAGTCACTCACCACCACAGTCACTCACTACCACAGTCACTCACCACCACAGTCACTCACCACCACAGTCACTCACCACCACAGTCACTCACCACCACAGTCACTCACTACCACAGTCACTCACCACCACAGTCACTCACCACCGCAGTCACTCACCACCGCAGTCACTCACCACCGCAGTCACTCACCACCGCAGTCACTCACCACCGCAGTCACTCACCACCGCAGTCACTCACCACCGCAGTCACTCACCACCGCAGTCACTCACCACCGCAGTCACTCACCACCGCAGTCACTCACCACCGCAGTCACTCACCACCGCAGTCACTCACCACCGCAGTCACTCACTACCACCACAGTCACTCACTACCACCACAGTCACTCACCACCACAGTCACTCACTACCACAGTCACTCACCACCACATTCACTCACTACCACAGTCACTCACTACCACCACAGTCACTCACTACCACCACAGTCACCACTACCACAGTCACTCACTACCACAGTCACTCACTACCACAGTCACTCACTCACCACCACAGTCACTCACCACCACAGCCACTCACCACCACAGTCACTCACCGCCACCACAGCCACTCGCTCACCACCACAGTCACTCACCACCACAGTCACTCACTACCACAGTCACTCACTACCACCACAGTCACTCACTACCACAGTCACTCACTACCACAGTCACTCACCACCACAGTCACTCACCACCACAGTTACTCACTACCACAGTCACTCACCACCACAGTCACTCACCACCACAGTCACTCACCACCACACTCACTACCACCACAGTCACTCACTACCACCACAGTCACTCACTACCACAGTCACTCACTACCACCACGGTCACTCACCACCACAGTCACTCACTACCACAGTCACTCACTACCACACTCACTCACCACCACAGTCACTCACTACCATGGTCACTCACTACCACACTCACTCACCACCACAGTCACTCACCACCACAGCCACTCACCGCCACCACAGTCACTCACTACCACGGTCACTCACCACCACAGTCACTCACTACCACAGTTACTCACTACCACCACAGTCACTCACTACCACCACAGTCACCACTACCACAGTCACTCACTACCACAGTCACTCACCACCACAGTCACTCACTACCACAGTCACTCACTACCACAGTCACTCACCACACAGTTACTCACTACCACAGTCACTCACCACCACAGTTACTCACTACCACAGTCACTCACTACCACAGTCACTCACTACCACAGTCACTCACCCCCACAGTTACTCACTACCACAGTCACTCACTACCACAGTCACCACCACCACAGTCACTCACTACCACCACAGTCACTCACTACCACAGTCACTCACCACCACAGTTACTCACCACCACAGTCACTCACTACCACCACAGTCACTCACCACCACAGTCACTCACCACCACAGTCACTCACTACCACAGTCACTCACTCACCACCACAGTCACTCACTACCACCACAGTCACTCACTACCACCACAGTCACTCACTACCACCACAGTCACTCACTACCACAGTCACTCACCACCACAGTCACTCACTACCACAGTCACTCACCACCACAGTCACTGACCACCACAGTCACTCACCACCACAGTCACTCACTACCACAGTCACTCACTACCACCACAGTCACTCACCACCACAGTCACTCACCACCACAGTCACTCACCACCACCACAGTCACTCACTACCACAGTCACTCACCACCACAGTCACTCACTACCGCAGTCACTCACTACCACAGTCACTCACCACCACAGTCCCTCACTACCACCACGGTCCCTCACTACCACCACGGTCACCTCACTACCACCACGGTCACTCACTACCAGGTCACTCACTACCACAGTCACTCACCACCACAGTCACTCCCACCACAGTCACTCACCACCACAGTCACTCACTACCACAGTCACTCACCACCACAGTCACTCACCACCACAGTCACTCACCACCACAGTCACTCACCACCACAGTCATCACTACCACAGTCACTCACCACACAGTCACTCACCACCGCAGTCACTCACCACCGCAGTCACTCACCACCGCAGTCACTCACCACCGCAGTCACTCACCACCGCAGTCACTCACCACCGCAGTCACTCACCACCGCAGTCACTCACCACCGCAGTCACTCACCACCGCAGTCACTCACCACCGCAGTCACTCACCACCGCAGTCACTCACCACCGCAGTCACCGGTCACCCACCGCAGTCACTCACCACCGCAGTCACTCACCACCGCAGTCACTCACCACCGCAGTCACTCACCACCGCAGTCACTCACCACCGCAGTCACTCACCACGGCACTCACCACCGCAGTCACTCACCACCGCAGTCACTCACCACCGCAGTCACTCACCACCGCAGTCCACATCACCACACGCAGTCACTCACCACCGCAGTCACTCACTACCGCAGTCACTCACCACACAGTCACTCACCACCACAGTCACTCACTACCGCAGTCACTCTCACCACCACAGTCACTCACCACACAAGTCACTCACCACCACAGTCACTCACTACCGCAGTCAACTCACTACCACAGTCACTCACCACCACAGTCACTCACCACCACAGTCACTCACTACCACCACAGTCACTCAATACCACCACAGTCACTCACTACCACCACAGTCACTCACCACCACAGGTCACTCACTACACAGTCAATCACCACCACATTCACTCCTACCACAGTCACTCACTACACCACAGTCCCTCACTACCACCACAGTCACCACTACCACAGTCACTCACTACCACAGTCACTCACTACCACAGTCACTCACTCACCACCACAGTCACTCACCACCACAGCCACTCACCACCACAGTCACTCACCGCCACCACAGCCACTCGCTCACCACCACAGTCACTCACCACCACAGTCACTCACTACCACAGTCACTCACTACCACCACAGTCACTCACTACCACAGTCACTCACTACCACAGTCACTCACCACCACAGTCACTCACCACCACAGTTACTCACTACCACAGTCACTCACCACCACAGTCACTCACCACCACAGTCACTCACCACCACACTCACTACCACCACAGTCACTCACTACCACCACAGTCACTCACTACCACCACAGTCACTCACCACCACAGTCACTCACCACCACAGTCACTCACTACCACAGTCACTCACTACCACCACAGTCACTCACTACCACCACAGTCACTCACCACCACAGTCACTCACCACCACAGCCACTCACCACCACAGTCACTCACCACCACCACAGTCACTCACCACCACCACAGTCACTCACCACCACAGTCACTCACTACCACCACAGTCACTCACTACCACCACAGTCACTCACTACCACCACAGTCACTCACTACCACCACAGTCACTCACTACCACCACAGTCACTCACTACCACCACAGTCACTCACTACCACCACAGTCACTCACCACCACAGTCACTCACCACCACAGTCACTCACCACCACAGTCACTCACCACCACAGTCACTCACTACCACAGTCACTCACTACCACCACAGTCACTCACCACCACCACAGTCACTCACTACCACCACAGTCACTCACTACCACCACAGTCACTCACTACCACCACAGTCACTCACTACCACAGTCACTCACCACCACAGTCACTCACCACCACAGTCACTCACCACCACCACAGTCACTCACCGCCACCACAGCCACTCGCCACCACCACAGTCACTCGCCACCACCACAGTCACTCACTACCACAGTCACTCACCACCACCACAGTCACTCACTACCACCACAGTCACTCACTACCACCACAGTCACTCACTACCACCACAGTCACTCACTACCACAGTCACTCACTACCACAGTCACTCACCACCACAGTCACTCACCACCACCACAGTCACTCACCACCACCACAGTCACTCACTACCACAGTCACTCACCACCACCACAGTCACTCACCACCACCACAGTCACTCACCACAACAGTCACTCACCAGAACCACCAGTCACTCACTACCACAGTCACTCACTACCACAGTCACTCACTACCACCACGGTCACTCACCACCACGGTCACTCACTACCATGGTCACTCACTACCACAGCCACTCACCACCAGTCACTCACCGCCACCACAGCCACTCGCTCACCACCACGGTCACTCACTACCATGGTCACTCACTACCACAGCCACTCACCACCACAGTCACTCACCGCCACCACAGCCACTCGCTCACCACCACAGTCACTCACCACCACAGTCACTCACCACCACAGGCACTCACCACCACCACAGCCACTCACTCACCACAGGCACAGCCGAACGTCGCCCGGCGAAGCGACCGAGGGGGCAAGGTCGTGGCCGCGGGTAGAGTGCACGCCGCCTGCAGCGGATAGTGTGCACGCCGGCCCTACCGCCGTTGGGGCCAGCGTGCAGGCGGCGTGCCACCGTCGGAGAACCCGCAACAAGTAATGGAAGTCGTCAGCGGATGCGATGGACTACCACAAGCATCTGTGTGTGTGTCTGTGTGTGTGTCTGTGTGTGTGTCTGTGTGTGTGTCTTTGTGTGTGTGTCTGTGTGTGTCTGTGTGTGTGTGTGTCTCTGTGTGCGTGTCTCTGTGTGTGTGTCTGTGTGTGCGTGTGTCTGTGTGTGCGTCTGTGTGTGTGTGTCTGTGTGTGTGTGTGTCTGCAGGTGGGTAGCGAGCTGTATAGCGACATCACGGGCGGACGGTCCTCCACCCTCACCACCCAGGAGACGCTGTCCTGCACGGACAGCTACTACAGTGAGACAGCGCACGGCACGCACGCAGGCACACATGCAGACAGACACACACACGCAGACACACACGCACGCAGACACGCAGACACGCACTCAGACAAGCACGCACGCAGACACGCACTCGTACGCACGCACGCAGACACGCAGGCAGACACGCAGGCAGACACACACACAGACACACACACGCAGACACACACACACGCAGACACGCACTCAGACAAGCGCGCACGCAGACACGCACTCGTACGCACGCACGCAGACACGCACTCACGCACGCAGACACGCAGGCAGACACGCAGGCAGACACGCAGGCAGACACGCAGGCAGACACGCACGCAGACACGCACGCAGACACGCACGCAGACACGCACGCAGACACACACGCAGACACGTGCGCGCACACGCACACACGCACAGACACGCAGACACGCACTCAGACACACACGCAGACACACACTCGCACGCAGATGCACATACTCGTGCACGCAGACACGCACGCAGACACGCACCTTTGTCTCTGTGCCTGTGGTGCGTCACAGGCACGGCGGAGAGCTGGGCCGAGCAGCACCTGTACGAGGAGGCGACCGACACCTCCGCCCCCTCCGACACGGCGGCCCGGCCGCTCTACCAGCGAGCGCCGCGCCGTGCCGAGCTCCTCCCGGTGAGACACGCTCGGTGCGGTCGCGGTCCCGGCGTGGACACCCTCCCACCCCCCACACGCTCGCGGTGCGGACGGAGCGTGGCCTCCTTGTGTCCTTGAGTCTCCCGTGTGTCCTCCAGTGTCCCTCGGGTGTCCCTCCTGTCTCCCGTGTCCTCGTGTGTCTCCTGTCTTCCGTGTCTTCGTGTGTCTCCCGCGTGTCTCCGCGTCTGACGTGTCCCTCCGTGTCACACCCTCCTGCGCGTGTCTCAAGGTGGAGCCCATTGAGGAGGAGCCGTTGGACTTTGACGACGATGAGGAGATGGAGGATGTTGGAGTCTCCAGGAATAGGACGCTGCCCTTTGAGATGCGTGGAGACCTCGTGTAGCCCCCCCCCCCACCCACTACCATCCCCCCCCCACTACCCTCCCCCCCACTACCCCACCCCCACACCCCCCACTACCCTCCCCCCCCACTACCCCACCCCCACCACCCCCACCCCTCTCGCCCCCCACTACCCTCCCACCCCACCCCCCCACCACCCCTCCCCCCACTACCATCCCCCCCACCCCCGCACCCACTACCCACACCCCCCACTACCCACACCCCCACCCACACCCCCCCACTATCCCACCCACACCTCCCCCCCACACCCCCCCACTATCCCACCCACACCTCCCCCACTACCCCACCCACACCCCCATCCACTACCCCCACCCACTACCCCACCCACACCTCCCCCCACTACCCCATCCACACCTCCCCCCACTACCCCACCCACACCCCCATCCACTACCCCCACCCACTACCCCACCCACACCTCCCCCCACTACCCCATCCACACCTCCCCCCACTACCCCACCCACACCCCCCCACCACCCCTCCCCCCACTACCCACACCCCCCACCCCCCCACCCACTACCCACACCCCCCACTACCCACACCCCCACCCACACCCCCCCACTATCCCACCCACACCTCCCCCCACTACCCCACCCACACCCCCATCCACTACCCCCACCCACTACCCCACCCACACCTCCCCCCACTACCCCATCCACACCTCCCCCCACTACCCCACCCACACCCCCACCCACACCCCCACCCACTACCCCACCCACACCCCCCCTACCCCACCCACTCCCCCCCCCACTACCCCACCCAGACCCCAACACACACACCCCCGCCGCGAATCTCAGAACGTGGAGATACCCTCTGACTGACTCACGGCAACAATAATATCGCCCACGGCTTTTATTTCATTGTCATTTCTTTGTTTGCAACAAAAAATAAAGTCGGTAGTGGTCGCTGCTGCTGCTACAGCTGCTGCAGCTGCTGCTGCAGCTGCTGCAGTTGCTGCAGCTGCTGCAGTTGCTGCAGTTGCTGCTGCAGCTGCTGCAGTTGCTGCTGCAGCTGCTGCAGTTGCTGCTGCAGCTGCTGCAGTTGCTGCTGCAGCTGCTGCAGCTGCTGCAGTTGCTGCTGCAGCTGCTGCAGTTGCTGCTGCAGCTGCTGCAGTTGCTGCTGCAGCTGCTGCAGTTGCTGCAGTTGCTGCTGCAGTTGCTGCTGCAGCTGCTGCAGTTGCTGCTGCAGCTGCTGCAGTTGCTGCTGCAGCTGCTGCAGTTGCTGCTGCAGTTGCTGCTGCAGCTGCTGCAGTTGCTGCTGCAGCTGCTGCAGCTGCTGCAGTTGCTGCTGCAGCTGCTGCAGCTGCTGCAGTTGCTGCAGTTGCTGCAGTTGCTGCTGCAGCTGCTGCAGTTGCTGCAGTTGCTGCTGCAGCTGCTGCACCACCCAACGTCTGCACGTGCGGCCTGCTCACATTCCCAGAGTTTCACCCTTTCCCCCTTCCGATGACGTAGGTGCGTGTAAGTGAGTCTGCTAGAGGCTACGCCAGAGGTCGCAAACGGGTTTTTACTCCTTACCCGTACCCGTACCCGGCCGCACCAGGGTCGCAAACGGGTACCCGTACCCTACCCGATACCCAGCCGGGTATGGTACGGGTATCGGGTACCCGATTGCGACCTCTGGGATGAAGCCGTGTTGCAGGCGCGGGTGGGTTGATTCTAGGAACTTGAATTGTGAGAAGAGACAAGACGTTGGGAAATGAGTGACAAACGGTGACTCACCAGTGACTCACGGCCTACCTGTACCCGGCCGGGTACGGGTAGCCGGGTATCGGGTAGGGTACGGGTATCGGGTAGGGTACGGGTATCGGGTACCCGGTTGCGACCTCTGGTCTACGCTGGGGGGGGGGGGTTGAGGGCCTTTGGCCTACTCCTCCCGTCGTCGCGTGCGGGCATCAGCCCCCTCTCGTCGCCGCGTCACGGAGGTGCTCCAGCAGCCTGTCCAGCCCAGACACCTCCTTCTGCAGAGCCTCCATCTGCAAGGCCATCAACCACGTGGTCAGCTCCGACACCAACACCACCACCCAGCCCGGATCCACCACCACCACCACCCAGCCCAGATCCATCGCCGCTCGCTCGGTGGCCGATGGGTGCGGTGGAGTGTGTAGTGTAGTATATAGTGTAGTGTGTAATGTAATGTAGTGTATAGTGGTGTATAGCGTAGTATATAATATAGTGGCGTGTATAGTGTAGTGTATAATGTGGTGTGTAGCGTAGTATATAATGTAGTGTATAATGTAGTGTATAGTGTAGTGTATAGTGTAGTGTATAATGTATATAGTGTAGTATGTAGTGTATAATGTAGTGTGTAGTGTATAATGTAGTATATAGTGTAGTATATAATGTAGTGTATAGTGTAGTGTATAATGTATATAATGTAGTGTATAATGTAGTGTATAATGTATATAATGTAGTGTATAATGTTGTGTATAATGTTGTGTATAATGTAGTGTATAGTGTATAGTGTAGTATATAGTGTATAGTGTAGTATATAGTGTATAGTGTAGTGTATAGTGTAGTGTATAATGTAGTGTAGTGTAGTATATAATGTAGTGTATAATGTAGTGTAGTATATAATGTAGTATATAGTGTAGTGTAGCGTGTAGCGTAGGGCGACCTGCGCGCGGTGCTCTTGCCGCGTGCTCTCCGGCGTGGCGCGCCGGTACCCCTCGTCGCTGTCCCGCCTGCGTGCGGCACCCAGCCGGAACAACGCCCGCTCCCTGGCAGCGCCCAGACGGCGCAGCTCCCGCTCGCAGTCCACTACGCCCTGGCCAGCAACAACAATCAACAACAATCAACAACAACAATCAACAACAATCGACAACACCATCACGGCTGCCCCCGTGATTCTATCCCCTCCCCGAATGCGTCTTCCGCTTGATGTCCGATTAGTGCGGTTGGCTAGGCACGGGGCGAAATAAGTTAAATATTGGTACACTACACTATACACTACTATATACTACACTATACAATACACTATACACTACACTATACACTAGACTACTATACACTACTATACACACTACACTACTATACACTACACTATACACACTACACTACTATACACTACACTACTATACACTACATGATACACTATACTATATACTACACTACTACACACTACACTATACACTACACACTACACTATACACTACACTACACACCTCAGAGGTGGGACAAAGTCATTGTTATGCAAGTCCAAGTCGAGTCTGAAGTCATCAAATTCATGACTCGAGTCCACACCTCTGCTACACACTACACTACACACCATACTATACTATACACTACTATACACTACATTACACACTACACTATACACTACACTACACTATACACTACACTACTATACACTATACACTACACTATACACTACACTACTATACACTATACACTACACTATACACTACACTACTATACACACTACACTACTATACACTACACTACTACACACTACACTACTATACACTACAATACGCACTACACTATACACTACACTATACATTACACTATTTTATTAAATTGAAAACGAATTTCCTTACAACTGCTTCTTGTTGTTGTTGCGTGTTTAGTCTGTTGTCCCCCCCCGCTCACCTCCGATTAGCTACGTTTGGCAACCTAAAGTTGCCAAATAAGTTCAACGCACATGCACACACACATATACACACACGCACACGCATGCATGCACGTACACGCAAGCACGTACACATACACACATGTATGCACACACACACATATACACACGCACACACATGCATGCACGTACACGCAAGCACGAACACACGCGCGTACACACGTATACACACACACACGCATATACAAACACGTATACACACACGTGCACACGCACACACACACGCACACTTACACGTGCACACGCACGCATAAACATACGCACACGTGCACACACGCGCGTACACACACACCTATCTCCCTGTGCATCCACCCCCTGCCCCCCCCAGCATGCATCTCTCCCCCCGCCCCCCCCACCTTGTCCACCACGTGACCCCCTCTGCCCCCCCCCTGCCTCCTGCCCACCCCCCACCACGTGACCCAGCCGCCCACCTGCAGTGGCAGGTAGACAGCCGCGACCCCCCCTGCCCCCCCCAGCATGCATCTCTCCCCCCCCCCAGCATGCATCTCTCCCCCCGCCCCCCCCCACCTTGCCCACCACGTGACCCTCCCTGCCCCCCCCCACCACGTGACCCTCCGGCCCACCTGCAGCGGCAGGTAGACGGTGGCGACCCCGCCGGGCGCCACGGCGCCGGCGCAGCGTCCCGCCGGGGGGGAGGCGGCCGCCAGCGGGCGCAGCTCCCGGCAGCGGCAGAGGGCGCAGAGCGGCGCGGCGAGGGCGGAGAGCACGCGGGAGGCACGCTCGCTCCCTGCCTCCACCAGCACTGTGACACGCACACACACAGTGACACGCACACACTGTGACACGCAGTGACACACACAGTGACACACACACACTGTGACACACAGTGACACACACACAGTGACACAAGGCACGCTCACTCCCTGCCTCCACCAGCACTGTGACACGCAGTGACACACACAGTGACACGCACACGCAGTGACACACAGTGACACGCACACGCAGTGACACACACAGTGACACGCACACGCAGTGACACACACACACAGTGACACACACACAGTGATACACACACAGTGATACAAAGATCCCCCTTATAGCCTTAACAGACTGTAGGGGCAAGTGCTGTTAGCGAGCACCTATGAAGGCCAGCACGGCACACGAGGGGGTGGGTGGCCAGCACCACGCCCGACCGCCTTTGTCTCCCTAGCGGCGATGTTTACCCATCGCACTAGGTACTCATTTTAGGCTGAGTCGACCTAGGGGAGGCCCGGGACCGGTTCAGATAATCGTCACTGGTGTTGGCCGTGAGCGGGAATCGAACTCGGGTCGCCGGGTTCATAGCGCAGCGCGCTAACCGCTGCACTATCGCTCCCCACACACACAGTGATACACACACAGTGACACAAGGCACGCTCACTCCCTGCCTCCACCAGCACTGTGACACGCAGTGACATGCAGTGACACACACAGTGATACAGTGACACACACAGTGACACACACAGTGACACACACACACAGTGACACACACATGCAGTGACACACACACAGTGACACACACACGCAGTGACACACACACACAGTGACACACACACAGTGACACAGACACGCAGTGACACACACACAGTGACACAAAGTGACACACAGTGACACAAGGCACGCTCACTCCCTGCCTCCACCAGCACTGTGACACGCACAGTGACACACACACAGTGACACACACACGCAGTGACACACACAGTGACACACACAGTGACACAGTGATACACACACACGCAGTGACAAGACAAAGATCCCCCGTATAGCCTTAACAGACTGTAGGGGCAAGTGCTGTTAGCGAGCACCTATGAAGGCCGGAACGGTACACGAGGGGGTGGGTGGCCAGCACCACGCCCGACCGCCTTTGTCTCCCCAGTGGCGATGTTTACACACCACACCAGGTACTCATTTCAGGCTGAGTCGACCTAGGGGAGGCCCAGGACCGGTTCAGATAATCGTCACTGGTGTTGGCCGTGAGCGGGAATCGAACCCGGGTCGCTAGGTTCATAGCGCAGCACGCTAACCGCTACACTATCGCTCCCCACAAGTGACACACACACAGTGACACACGCAGTGACACACACAGTGACACACACAGTGACACACAGTGATACACACACACGCAGTGACACACACAGTGACACAAGGCCCGCTCACTCCCTGCCTCCACCATCACTGTGACCAAACAACAACAACCGCAATTCGCCACTAAGTGGCGGTGACGTCACCACGACGCTTGTGCCAGGCCAAGTGCACCTTGAGGCCACGTGAAGTGTCGAACGCCCGCTGGCAGGAGGTCACGGGGCAGACCCAGGTGCCACGGGTCGACTGAGATGACTGGCTGATGCACCACCTGTGCCCCCTACTGTGCCAACTTGCTGTGCTTTAGCCACCCGGCGCTCCGCTCGTTGTTGTGAGCGTCGCTCCTCCGCCCTCCGTTGTTGTTGGAGGGCGACTG
>NC_083849.1:1815208-1886531 GCF_015708825.2 Lethenteron reissneri
GAGTGTAGATGAGTGTAGCGGTGAGTGTAGTGATGGTGAGTAGTCGTGAGTGTAGCAGTGAGTGTAGCGGTGGTGAGTAGTGGTGAGTGTAGTGGTGAGTGTAGTGATGGTGAGCGTGGCGGTGAGCGTGGCGGTGAGGGTAGAGTGTTGGGTGTAGTGGTGGTGAATTTGTGGTGGTGAGCGTGGCGGTGAGGGTAGAGTGTTGGGTGTAGCGGTGGTGAATTTGTGGTGGTGAGCGTGGCGGTGAGGGTAGAGTGTTGGGTGTAGCGGTGGTGAGTTTGTGGTGGTGAGCGTGGCGGTGAGGGTAGAGTGTTGGGTGTAGCGGTGGTGAGTTTGTGGTGGTGAGCGTGGCGGTGAGGGTAGAGTGTTGGGTGTAGCGGTGGTGAGTTTGTGGTGGTGAGCGTGGCGGTGAGGGTAGAGTGTTGGGTGTAGCGGTGGTGAGTTTGTGGTGGTGAGCGTGGCGGTGAGGGTAGAGTGTTGGGTGTAGCGGTGGTGAATTTGTGGTGGTGAAAATGGCGGTGAGGGTAGAGTGTTGGGTGTAGCGGTGGTGAGTTTGTGGTGGTGAGCGTGGCGGTGAGGGTAGAGTGTTGGGTGTAGCGGTGGTGAGTTTGTGGTGGTGAGCGTGGCGGTGAGGGTAGAGTGTTGGGTGTAGCGGTGGTGAATTTGTGGTGGTGAGCGTGGCGGTGAGGGTAGAGTGTTGGGTGTAGCGGTGGTGAATTTGTGGTGGTGAAAATGGCGGTGAGGGTAGAGTGTTGGGTGTAGCGGTGGTGAGTTTGTGGTGGTGAGCGTGGCGGTGAGGGTAGAGTGTTGGGTGTAGCGGTGGTGAATTTGTGGTGGTGAGCGTGGCGGTGAGGGTAGAGTGTTGGGTGTAGCGGTGGTGAATTTGTGGTGGTGAAAATGGCGGTGAGGGTAGAGTGTTGGGTGTAGCGGTGGTGAATTTGTGGTGGTGAAAATGGCGGTGAGGGTAGAGTGTTGGGTGTAGCGGTGGTGAGTTTGTGGTGGTGAGCGTGGCGGTGAGGGTAGAGTGTTGGGTGTAGCGGTGGTGAGTTTGTGGTGGTGAGCGTGGCGGTGAGGGTAGAGTGTTGGGTGTAGCGGTGGTGAATTTGTGGTGGTGAAAATGGTGGTTAGGGTAGAGTGTTGGGTGTAGCGGTGGTGAATTTGTGGTGGTGAAAATGGCGGTGAGGGTAGAGTGTTGGGTGTAGCGGTGGTGAGTTTGTGGTGGTGAGCGTGGCGGTGAGGGTAGAGTGTTGGGTGTAGCGGTGGTGAATTTGTGGTGGTGAGCGTGGCGGTGAGGGTAGAGTGTTGGGTGTAGCGGTGGTGAATTTGTGGTGGTGAAAATGGCGGTGAGGGTAGAGTGTTGGGTGTAGCGGTGGTGAGTTTGTGGTGGTGAGCGTGGCGGTGAGGGTAGAGTGTTGGGTGTAGCGGTGGTGAATTTGTGGTGGTGAGCGTGGCGGTGAGGGTAGAGTGTTGGGTGTAGCGGTGGTGAATTTGTGGTGGTGAAAATGGCGGTGAGGGTAGAGTGTTGGGTGTAGCGGTGGTGAATTTGTGGTGGTGAAAATGGCGGTGAGGGTAGAGTGTTGGGTGTAGCGGTGGTGAATTTGTGGTGGTGAAAATGGCGGTGAGGGTAGAGTGTTGGGTGTAGCGGTGGTGAGTTTGTGGTGGTGAGCGTGGCGGTGAGGGTAGAGTGTTGGGTGTAGCGGTGGTGAGTTTGTGGTGGTGAGCGTGGCGGTGAGGGTAGAGTGTTGGGTGTAGCGGTGGTGAATTTGTGGTGGTGAAAATGGCGGTTAGGGTAGAGTGTTGGGTGTAGCGGTGGTGAATTTGTGGTGGTGAAAATGGCGGTGAGGGTAGAGTGTTGGGTGTAGCGGTGGTGATCAGCGGTGGCGAGTAGCGGTGGCGAGTAGCGGTGGCAATCAGCGCTGGTGAGTAGTGGTGGTGAGTAGCACTGGTGAGTAGCGGCGGTGAGTGTCCTCACCTTGCTCCACTGCAGGGTGGCAAGGGGGTTGCCCCCCTGAGACTGGCACCGCAGGTTCAGACCGTCGCCCTCCCTCAGCGGGCGACCCTCCAACCCCTCCACCCAGGGCGGGCTCGGGGGGACTGCCGGGCAAGAGTGGACGGAGAGGTCAGCTCACCTGTACACTCCTCACCTGTACACTCACCTGTACACTCACCTGTACACTCACCTGTACACTCCTCACCTGTACACTCCTCACCTATACACTCACCTATACACGCCTCACCTGTACACTTACCTGTACACTCCTCACCTATACACTCCTCACCTATACACTCCTCACCTATACACTCCTAACCTGTACACTCACCTGTACACTCCTCACCTGTACACTCATCTGTACACTCCTCACCTGCACACTCACCTATACACTCCTCACCTGTACACTAACCTGTACACTCCTCACCTGTACACTAACCTGTACACTCCTCACCTGTACACTCCTCACCTGTACACTCACCTGTACACTTCTCACCTGCACACTCACCTATACACTCACCTGTACACTCCTCACCTGTACACTTACCTGTACACTCCTCATCTGTACGCTCACCTGTACACTCACCTGTACACTCCTCACCTGCACACTTAGCTATACACTCCTCACCTGTTCACACTCTCTCCCCCCTGTTCACTCTCTCCCTTGTTCACTCTCTCCCCTGTTCACTCTCTCCCCTGTTCAATCGTGGGGGTGGGGTGACTCACAGTGCACGTTGGCACGTAGCGAGGTGACGCGGGGTGCGTCCAGAGCCGTGTTGATCGCCGAGCAGGAGAAGGACACTCCGTTGTCCGTCGCCTTGGGCACGAACCTGGACACGGCCAGCACCGTCCATCAGCGTCGCCACGGCCACGGTCGTCATGGCCGCCATCGTCATGGTCGTCATTGTCATATGGCCATGGCTGCCGTCGCCAGCGGCATCTACATCTACAGAACGTGATGAACCAGTGCATCTACATCTGCATAACGTGAAGAACCAGCGGCATCTACATCTACAGAACGTGATGAACCAGCGGCATCTACATCTACAGAACGTGAAGAACCAGTGACATCTACATAACGTGAAGAACCAGTGGCATCTACATCTACAGAACGTGCAGAACCAGTGGCATCTACATCTGCATAACGTGAAGAACCAGTGGCATCTACATCTGCATAACGTGAAGAACCAGTGGCATCTACATCTACAGAACATGAAGAACCAGTGGCATCTACATCTACAGAACGTGATGAACCAGTGGCATTTACATCTACAGAACGTGAAGAACCAGTGGCATCTACATCTGCAGAACATGATGAACCGGTGGCATCTACATCTGCATAACGTGAAGAACCAGCGGCATCTACATCTACAGAACGTGAAGAACCAGTGGCATCTACATCTGCAGAACATGATGAACCGGTGGCATCTACATCTGCATAACGTGAAGAACCAGCGGCATCTACATCTACAGAACGTGATGAACCAGTGGCATCTACATCTACATAACGTGAAGAACCAGTGGCATCTACATCTACAGAACGTGCAGAACCAGTGGCATCTACATCTGCATAACGTGAAGAACCAGTGGCATCTATATCTACAGAACGCGATGAACTAGTGGCATCTACATCTGCAGAACGTGAAGAACCAGTGGCATCTACATCTGCAGAACGTGAAGAACCAGTTGAATCTACATCTGCAGAACGTGATGAACCAGTGGCATCTACATCTGCAGAACGTGAAGAACCAGTGGCATCTACATCTACAGAACATGAAGAACCGGTAGAATCTACATCTACAAAACATGAAGAACCAGTGGCATCTACATCTACAGAACGTGAAGAACCAGTGGAATCTACATCTGCAGAACATGAAGAACCAGTGGCATCTACATCTGCAGAACATGAGGAACCAGTGGCATCTACATCTGCAGAACGTGAAAAACCAGTGGCATCTACATCTACAGAAGGTGAAGCACCAGTGGCATCTACATCTACAGAACATGAAGAACCAGTGGCATCTACATCTACAGAACATGAAGAACCAGTGGCATCTACATCTGCATAACGTGAAGAACCAGTGGCATCTACATCTACAGAAGGTGAAGAACCAGTGGCATCTACATCTACAGAACGTGAAGAACCAGTAGCATCTACACCTGCAGAACATGAAGAACCAGTGACATCTACATCTGCAGAACGCGACCAACCGGTAGAATCTACATCTACAAAACATGAAGAACCAGTGGTATCTACGCCTACGCGAGATTATACAACTTTCAAAGTCATCCCCTGTGTTTAGTATACATGCCGTACAACGTTTTTAGAATCGAGTTGGACTTACAAACATTCGACTTACGAACAGACCCCTGGAACGTAATCCGTTCGTAAGTAGAGGAGTCCCTGTACTCGGACTCCTCACTCCCAGTGGCTCCCCGTGGCTCCCCGTGGCTCCCCGTGGCTCCCCGTGGCTCACCGGAGGATGGCGACCGAGTCGAAGAGCTTGGGCTGTGACCCCTCGGACACGGAGACCTCCACACCGGGCAGGGATTCCGCCCCTGGGACACACGCACAGACACGCACACACACATAAATATACATACATACATATACATACATACACACATACACACATACAATACTTATACACACACACACATACACACATACATACATACAATACTTATACACACACACACATACACACATACATACGCACATACATACACACATACACACACACACAACAACAACAACAACCGCCATTCGCCACTAAGTGGCGGTGACGTCACCACGACGCTTGTGCCAGGCCATGTGCACCTTGAGGCCACGTGAAGTGTCGAACGCCTGATGGCAGGAGGTCACGGGGCAGACCCAGCAGGTGCCACGGGTCGACTAACCGAGATGACCGAGATGACTGGCTGATGCACCACCTGTGCCCCCTACTGTGCCAACTTGCTGCGTTTTAGCCACCCAGCGCTCCGCTCGTTGTTGTGAGCGTCGCTCCTCCACCCTCCGTTGTTGTTGGAGGGCGACTGCCTGCAACTGCCCAGTAGCGTCCTTCACGAGCCTCCTCCACAGAGGCCGATCTTGACACCGCTGGTACCAGTCATCGGCAAGTCCACTCAGCTCCACGTCCTCCTGTACCACATCACTCCATCTCTTCTCTAGCCCGTGCCGCGCCCGTCTAGCCCCCTCGATCCGTCCGAACAAAAGCTGTTTAGGCATGCGGTGGCTGGGCATGCGGCCTACATGACCCACCCCACCCCACCCCCTCTCCACGCTCACCTCTCATCCACTGCACCTGTGCACGTGGCTTGGCATCTGTGGCCGTGCAGGTGAGCGTGACCTCGACCCCAGCAACCCAGGTCACGGAGTCGCTCCCCACGTGGTCCGAGATCACGGGACGCTGGGGTGGGACTGGCGCAGGGGTCGGGGGGGGGGGGGTACAGAGCCAGCGTCACTGAGCACACAACGCGCGCTCTCAGATGCTATATACACTACACTATACTACTATACTAGACACTACACTATAAACTACACAACATACTACACTACACTATAGTAGTCACTACACAACATACTACACTACACTATACACTACACTATACTACTATACTAGACACTACACAACATACTATACACTACACTATACACTACACTGCAACACACTACACTGCAACACACTACACTAGACAATAATAACGATACTATAATACACTACACTATACTACTATACTAGACACTACACTATGAACTACACAACATACTACACTACACTATACACTATAGTAGTCACTACATTATAAACTACACAACATACTACACTACACTATACACCACACTGCAATACACTACACTAAACAATACACAATACTATAATACACTACACTATACACTACATTGTAATACACCACTAGACAATAATACACGATACTATAATACACTACACTATACACTACACTACACAAGATGATAATAACGATACTATAATACACTCCACTATACATTACACTATACAATAATACCGATACTATATTACACTACAATATACACTACACTGCAATACACTACAGTAGACAATACACAATACTATAATACACTACACTATACACTACACAGCAATACACTACACTAGACAATAATACACGATACTATAATACACTACACTATACACTACACTGCAATACACTACGCTAGACAATAATACACAATACTATAATACACTACACTATACAATAATAACGATACTATAATATACTGCACTATACACTACACTGCAATACACTACACTAAACAATACACAATACTATAATACACTACACTATACAGTAATACACTACACTAGACAATAATACACGATACTATAATACACTACACTACAACACACTGCACTGTAATACACTATACACTACACTATACACTACACTACTATACACTACACTACACACTACAACACACTACACAGTAGCTCAGAAGGTGGGGCCTTTACACCTGGTAAAACACAAAAACAAGAGTTCAAACACTGCCACATGGGGTCCCCATAAGGGCAGCAGTGGTTTGCAGTTGTTACAAACATGCACAATATTAATAGCTACATAGCGTGTAGTGTATAGTGTAGTGTATAGTGTAGTGTAATAGCTACATAGGGTATAGTGTATAGTGTAGTGTATAGCGTAGTGTATAGTGTAGTGTATAGTGTAGTGTAATAGCTACATAGGGTATAGTGTAGTGTAATCACAACATAGGGTGTAGTGTATAGTGTCGTGTATAGTGTAGTGTAATAGCTACATAGGGTGTAGTGTATAGTGTAGTGTAACAACTACATAGGCTGCAGTGTATAGTGTAGTGTATAGTGTAGTGTATAGTGTAGTGTAACAACTGCATAGGCTGTAGTGTATAGTGTAGTGTAACAACTACATAGGGTGTAGTGTATAGTGTAGTGTATAGTGTAGTGTGTAGTGTAGTGTATAGTGTAGTGTAACAACTGCATAGGCTGTAGTGTATAGTGTAGTGTAATAACTACATGGGGTGTAGTGTATAGTGTAGTGTATAGTGTAGTGTAACAACTACATAGGCTGTAGTGTATAGTGTAGTGTAATAACTACATAGGCTGTAGTGTATAGTGTAGTGTAACAACTACATAGGGTGTAGTGTATAGTGTAGTGTATAGTATAGTGTAACAACTACATAGGCTGTAGTGTATAGTGTAGTGTAATAACTACATGGGGTGTCGTGTATAGTGTAGTGTATAGTGTAGTGTATAGTGTAGTGTAACAACTACATAGGCTGCAGTGTATAGTGTAGTGTATAGTGTAGTGTATAGTGTAGTGTATAGTGTAGTATAATAACTACATATGGCTTGATGAAACAAAGTAAGTTGCAACTCATTCATGTCTCGCAACTCTCCCCCCCCCCCCCCCAGAGAGAGGGGGAGGGGGGCACGAGCCAGACAGCCGAGCCGTGGGTGAGCCAGAGAGCCGTCTCACTCACTCAGCACGCTGAGCCACGCGGTTAGGCGAGGCGATGGGATGGCTGGAAGGGGATCGCCCCGCCTGGCACTGGAACCAACCATCATCCTCCAGCTCCACGCTCTCGATCTGGAGGTTAAACTGCCCTGGTGGGGGAGGGGGGGGGGGTGAGGGGAAGGGGGGGTCAGAGGTGTGTGTGTTAAGGTGTGTGTATGTGTGTAGCTGTGTGTGTGTGTCGATGTGTCGACCCGTGGCACCTGGGTTTTCAAGTTCATTTATTCAAGTTCAGGGGAGGGAGGGGAGGAGGGGGAGGGGAGGAGGGGGGGAGGAGGGGGGGGAGGAGGGGGGGGGAGGAGGGGGGGTGGTATGAAGGGGGGCAGGGGGTCAGAGATGTGTGTGTTAAGGTGTGTGTATGTATTCTAGATTTGAAGCTTTCGTGACTGCAAGGATTCATATTCTTAAGTCACGTAGGTAAAAAATTAGAAATTAAAATTAATAAAAGTAAAATAAAATAATTTTCATTTCTATTTTTTTACCGACGTGACTTTACCGAAAAAACCTAAGAATGTGTGTGTATGTGTGTAGCTGTGTGTGTGTATGTAGCTGTGTGTGTGTGTGTAGCTGTGTGTGTGTATATGTGTATATGTGTGTAGCTGTGTGTGTGTATGTGTGTATGTGTGTATATGTTTGTAGCTGTGTGTGTGTATGTGTGTATATGTTGTAGCTGTGTGTGTGTATGTGTGTATATGTGTGTAGCTGTGTGTGTGTATGTGTGTATATGTGTGTAGCTGTGTGTGTGTATGTGTGTATATGTTTGTAGCTGTGTGTGTGTATGTGTGTGTATGTGTGTAGCTGTGTGTGTGTATGTGTGTATATGTTTGTAGCTGTGTGTGTGTATGTGTGTATATGTTTGTAGCTGTGTGTATGTGTGTGTATGTTTGTAGCTGTGTGTGTGTATGTGTGTGTATGTGTGTAGCTGTGTGTGTGTAGCTGTGTGTGTAGCTGTGTGTGTGTAGCTGTGTGTGTGTGCGTGTCGGTGGTGAGCGGTAGTGTAGCGGTTAGCGCGGGGGGGGGATGGAAGAGGAGGGGGTGGAGGTGGGGGGTGGAGGAGGGGGGGGGGGGGTGGAGGGGGGGTGGAGGAGAGGGGGGGGGGTGGTGGAGGAGGGGGGCGGGGGGTGGAGGAGGGGGTGGAGGAGGGGGTGGAGGAGGGGGGAGTGTTGGAGTAGGGGGGTGGAGGAGGGGGGGGTGGCGGACAAGGGGGTGATGGAGGAGGAGGTGAAGGAGGAGGGGGGGGGAAGGCAGGTGGAGTGTAGTGGAGGTAG
Source organism: Lethenteron reissneri (assembly GCF_015708825.2). NCBI lineage: Eukaryota > Metazoa > Chordata > Hyperoartia > Petromyzontiformes > Petromyzontidae > Lethenteron > Lethenteron reissneri. The sequence continues at coordinate 1,823,993 of NC_083849.1, forward strand.
TGGCGGTATAGGAGTAGGATGAAGCTGATGACGATAATCATCATCATCCGCCTGCCACGACGGAGCTGACCGCTGGCCTGCGCCCCCATCATGGCGTATCTCGGGAAGCCCGGCATGTCTCGCTGCGGGCCCAGCAGGAGGCCGTCCTTGACCCACTGCACGGCCCCGGACGCGGCCTGCACCTCGCAGCGCAGGGTCGCCGTCGTGCCCTCCGGCACCGAGCTGTTTTCGGGTCGCACGCGAAACGTCTGTTGCCTGCACGAACCTTTACGGAGAGAGGGAAGGGGGGGGGGGGGTGGTGAGCCAGAGTTGAAAATACATGTATTCGTAACTATAGTCTTAGGTTTTTTCGGTAAAGTCACGTAGGTAAAATATTTTTAATTTATAAAAGTAATATAAAAATAAAATAAAAATCACGACGTTTCGGAGGCAAAAAAGCTTCTCTCATATTCTTAGGTTTTGTTCGGTAAAGTCACGTAGGGAAAAAAAATTTAATTTATAAAAGTAAAATAAAAATCACGACGTGTATCAAGTAAATGATTTTTATTTTACTTTTATAATTTTTTTTACCTACGTGACTTTACCGAAAAAAACCTAAGAATATGAATACTTGCAGTCACGAAAGCTTCAAGCTTCTCTCACTTGATACAGCTGTCGTGATGTGACTGTTCCACCTGAAGACGGAAGCTTGTGTTGCCTCCGAAACGTCGTGATTTTTATTTTATTTTTTATTTTACTTTTATTAATTTAAAATTTTTACCTACAAACGAGTGAACGAACGAACGAGTGAATGAAGGAACGAACGAGTGAACGAACTAATGAACGAATGAACGAATGAACGAACGAGTGAACGAACGAATGAACGAACGAGTGAACGAACGAATGAACTAACGAATGAACTAACGAATGAACGAACGAGTGAACGAACGAGTGAACGAACAAGTGAACGAACGAACGAGTGAACGAACGAGTGAACGAACGAGTGAACGAACGAACGAGTGAACGAATGAACGAACGAATGAACGAACGAATGAACGAACGAACGAACGAGTGAACGAACGAGTGAACGAACGAACAAGTGAACGAACGAGTGAACGAACGAACAAATGAACGAACGAGTGAACGAACGAGTGAACGAACGAACAAATGAACGAATGAGTGAACGAACGAGTGAACGAACGAATGAGTGAACGAACGAGTGAACGAACGAAGGAACGAACGAGTGAACGAACGAACGAGTGAACGAACGAGTGAACGAACGAACGAGTGAACGAAGGAACGAACGAGTGAACTAACGAGTGAACGAGTGGACGAACGAAACGAGCGAAACGACCAAAACGAAACGGACATCGATCTAGGACGTGGCCCGCTTACCCTGGTGCAGGGCGCAGAGCAGGGCGCAAAGCAAGGTTCGTGGAGCCATCCTCATCACCATCATCCTTCTCATCATCATCAACATCATCATCATCATCCTCATCATCATCCTCCTCCCACTGCCGCACGTCCGGCACTTGGAACGTCACCTGGGGGGTAAGGGGGGAAATAAACACAAACAAAAACAACCCTTCCAACCCAGGTTATATATATGCTCCAAGCACGTGGGCTGTTTCATTCAGACGCTGTCGCCTCGACAGACCTGGTCTTCATCTGAGGACGGCTGCTTGCGTTGTGGCCGAAACGTCGTGAGAATTGTATTTTATTATGTTTTATTTTTATTATTTTATTACTTCCCTTCTACGTGATGACTTTACCGAAAGAACCAAGAAGATGAATCCCTGCAGTCACGAAAGAAGCTTTAAATCGGAAAAAAACAGCAACCTAAAAATGTAACTAATTATTTTGTTATTTTATTTTTCAGAATCAGAATACATGTCTTTATTATTGCATGAGGAATCCGATGAGCTATGAAGCTATTTTTATTTCTAGATTGATACAGCTATTGTGCTGTGACGGTTCCACCTGAAGACAGAAGCTTGTGTTGCCTCCGAAACGTCGTGATTTTTATTTTATTTTTATTTTACTTTTATTAAATTTAATTTTTTAAATCCTTTATATTAAGTTCGCTTGCTTGCTTGCTTGCGTGCTTGCGTGCTTGCTTGCTTGCTTACGACCGTGCAAATCTTTCAGTCGTTTTTTAACCCACTTCCCGTGATCCAATCGAGCTGACATTTTACACACAGACTCGTTGTGCGAGACAATTAATGTTCGTGAAAAAATTTTTCCAAAATTTTACACTGTTTAGGGAAAACAAATTAAATATTTAATTACCAATTGCTTAATACTGGCAGACAATCATCTGACCCATAGGTGGCAGCCATCTCAAGCCAGAGGACGAGAGGACTCTAGCCGCCATGCATATAAAGGATTTATAGTGAAAAACTTTGTTTTTACGGGTTATACTTATTACCTACGTGACTTTACCTAAAAAACCTAAGAATATGAAGCTATTTTTACTCACGTGCCAGTAGGGGACACACGCGGTGTTTGTGTTGTGTGTGTCTCTCTCTGTGTGTCTCTGTGTTGTGTGTTTCTCTGTGTGTCTGTGTTGTGTGTCTCTGTGTGTCTCTGTGTTGTGTGTTTCTCTGTGTGTCTGTGTTGTGTCTCTCTCTGCTTGTGTTTCTCTGCGTGTGTCTGTGTTGTGTGTGTCTCTCTGTGTGTCTCTGTGTTGTCTCTCTCTGTGTGTCTGTGTTGTGTCTCTCTCTGTGTGTCTGTGTTGTGTCTCTCTCTCTGTGTGTGTCTCTCTCTGTGTGTCTCTCTCTCTGTGTGTCTGTGTTGTGTGTCTCGCTCTGTGTCTCTGTGTTGTCTCTCTCTGCTTGTGTATGTCTGTGTGTCTCCTTGTCTGTGTATTGTCTCTCTCTCTCAAGTGTAGTTCTACCTGATGACGGCTGCTTGTGCTGCAATCGAAACGTCGTACTCTATTATTTTATTTATTTTATTTCTACGTCACTTTACCGACAGAACCAAAGAGTATGGATCCCCATTCTGCCAGGCCAAGGCCCACTGACCTATTAACTTACTTTAGACGCCTTTCTGAAATGATAGCCAGCTCAACGAAGTGTCCGATTACACTGGTCAACGCACTTTTTCTGGCATAAGGTCTTACAACGGTTTTAAGGTTAATTTATGGGTGCTGATTCCACCAAATACAGCACCATATTTTAACACTAAAGCAGTCACTGACTCGCAACAACTTGCAATCTTAAGTGACAGAGTGAATTTCGGGTAAAATCAATGAAAATGGGGTATGCCGATAGCATAAAAATGAGATGTGATGGAGCAAATCTGAGACCAGATTTGGAATCAGCACCCTGAAATTAGTCTAAAACAGCTGCAAAAGTCCAGGCCAGAAAAAAATGTTTAGTTTTTTGTTGACCAGTGTAATCATCACCCTGTGTACATGTGCATGAGCAGACAACTCATTTACAGTAGCAGCCAAATACTCTGAATGCGCGAAGTTAATTCTATGGACTCGGAGGTCCAAAGTCCCACAGAGACCCACAGAGACCAATAATTATTATCAGAGACCCACAGAGACCCAGAGACTCATATTAGAAGCAGAGAGACCCACAGAACCCCAAAGAGACCCAAACTCCAAATATACAGCAGGCATTGTCATGGTCGGGATTGAACCGATGAGCCTCGTGCATTGCAGGCGAGGTATTCAACATCTCCTAGACACAGTGATGATGATGAGAAAAAAAGAGACGCATACTCCAAATATACAGCAGCAGGCATCGTCAGGGTCGGGATCGAACCCACGACCTCCTGTATACTCAGCGAGGTAGTCAACATCTCCTAGCCACCGTGATGATGATGAGAGAGAGAGACGCAAACTCCAAATCCACAGCAGGCGTCGTCAGGGTCGGGATCTAACCCACGACCTCCTGTATACTCAGCGAGGTAGTCAACATCTCCTAGCCACCGTGATGATGATGATGAGATAGAGACGCAAACTCCAAATATGCAGCAGGTGTCGTCAGGGTCAGGATCGAACCCACGACCTCCTGTAAACCAGGCGAGGTAGCCAACATCTCCTAGCCACCGTGATGATGAGAGACGCAAACTTCAAATATACAGCAGGCGTCGTTAGGGTCGGGATCGAACCCACGACCTCCTGCATACCAGGCGAGGTAGTTAACATCTCCTAGCCACCGTGATGATGATGATGAGAGAAAGAGAGACACGCAAACTCCAAATACACAGCAGCAGGTGTCGTCAGGGTCGGGATCGAACCCACGACATCCTGCATACCAGGCGAGGTAGTTAATATCTCCTAGCCATCTTCTTGGTTCTTTCGGTAAAGTCACGTAGAAGGGACATAATAAAATAATAAAAATAAAACATAATAAAATAATACAATTCTCACGACGTTTCGGCCACAACGCAAGTAGCCGTCCTCAGGTGAAGAACAGGTCTGTCGGAAAGACAGCGTCTGAATGAGCCGTCTGAATGAGCCTCATTCAGACGCTGTCTTTCCAACTTTACCGAAAGAACCAAGAAGATGAATCCTTGCAGTCACGAAAGCTTTAAATCGAAAAAAAACAGCAACCTAAAAATATAACTAATTATTTTGTTATTTAATTTTTCAGAATCCGAATAAATGTCTTTATGACTGCAGGAGGAATCCGATGAGCTATGAAGCTCTTTTTATTTCTAGATTGATATAGCTATCGTGCTGTGACGGTTCCACCTGAAGACGGAGGCTTGTGTTGCCTCCGAAACGTCGTGATTTTATTTTATTTTACTTTTATTAAATTTATTTTTTTACCTACGTGACTTTACCGAAAAAACCTAAGAATATGAAGCTCGTTTTACTCACGTGCCAGTAGGGGACTTCAATTGCAGATACCTACAGCGGTCGCTCCACACGAAGTACCGTCGGAGACGAACGCAGACAACGTTTCAAACCCGCAATGTGTCCTGGCTGCAATTGATTGAAGACCACGATGATGATGACGATGATCGGGCCGATGGGAAGTTGGGGAAAAGAGACTGCGATTGTGTGACTCAGTCGAATGTCATCACTTGAAGCCAAACTCCCACCACCACCACCACCCCCACCATCATCTCCACCACAACCCCACCACCCCCACCCCCACCACCCCCACCACCCCCACCACTATCTCCACCACCACCACCACCACCACCCCAACCACCACCATCTCCACCACCACCCCACCACCATCCCCATCACCACCCCCCACCACCACCACCCAACCACCACCATCTCCACCACCACCCCACCACCACCACCATCCCCACCCCCACCACCACCACCATCCCCACCCCCACCACCATCCCCACCACCATCCCCACCACCACCACCACCATCCCCCGCCACCACCACCACCATCCCCCGCCACCACCACCATCCCCACCACCCCCACCACCCCCACCACCATCCCCACCACCATCCCACCACCACCACCACCCCCCACCACCACCCCCACCACCACTACCATCCCCACCACCACCCCCACCACCATCCCCACCACCACCACCCCCACCCCCACCACCACCATCCCCACCACCACTACCATCCCACCACCACCACCCCCACCACCACCCCCACCACCACCCCCACCACCACCCCCACCACCACCCCCACCACCACCCCCCACCACCCCCACCACCACCCCCACCACCCCCACCACCACTACCATCCCCACCACCACCACCACCCCCACCCCACACCACCCCCACCACCATCCCCACCACCAACACCCCCACCATCTCCACCACCACCCCACCACCACCACCATCCCCACCACCACTACCATCCCCACCACCACCACCACCATCCCCACCACCACCACCACCACCCCCACCACCATCCCACCACCCCAACGCATCGCTCAGCCCGCTCACTTGATCAACCCCATCCCACCCAACTCATTCGCCCATCGAAACACTCCCACGCGCAACAAAGACAAAGATCCCCCGTGTAGCCTGAACAGACTGTAGGGGCAAGTGCTGTTAGCGAGCAGCAGCACCTATGAAGGCTACCGGCACTGTGGCACACGAGGGGGTGGGTGGTCAACACCACCACGCCCGGCCGCCTTTGTCTCCCCCAGTGGCGATGTTCTACTACACATCGCACCAGGTAACTCATTTGAGGCTGAGTCGACCTAGGGGAGGCCCAGGACCTGTTCAGATAATCGTCACTGGTGATGGCCGTGAGCGGGAATCGAACCAGGGTCGCCGGGTTTGTAGCGCAGCGTAGCGCTAACCACTGCATCACCGCTCCCCACACAGACACAGACACACAAAGACAAAGATTCCCCGTGTAGTCTGTGACAGACTGTTGGGGCAAGTGCTGTGAAGGCTACCGGCACTGTGGCACACACGAGGGGGTGGGTGGCCAGCACCACCACGCCCGGCCGCCTTTGTCTCCCCAGTGGCGATGTTCTACTACGCATCGCCACCAGCGAACTTATTTGAGGCTGAGTCGACCTAGGGGTAAGGGAACACAGGGACCGGTTCGGATAAAATCGTCACCGGGCGTTAGGTGGGAGTCGGACCTCGTGTCTCCTACACCCCCCCCCCTGGGTTCGTAGGGCAGCCGAGGCGCTAACCGCTGGGCCACCGCTCCCCACACACACACACACACACCCAGCCACACCTACACACACACACACCCAGCCACACCTACACACACACACACACCCAGCCACACCTACACACACACACACCCAGCCACACCTACACACACACACACACACCCAGCCACACACACACACAGCCACACACACACACCCAGACACACACACACCCACCAGACACCCACACACCCACCCACCCAGACACACACACACCCAGCCACACACACACACACACACCCCCACACCCCCCACACACCCCCACACACCTCCACATCCCCACCCACACACACCCACCCATCCACACACACACCCACCCATCCACACCTCCACACACCCCCACCCCCCCACATACCTCCACACACCCACCCAGCTACACACACCTACACACACCCAGCCACCCACACACACACAGCCACACACCCACACCCACCCAGCCACCCACACACACACAGCCACACACCCACACCCACACACCCACCCAGCCAAACCCAGCCACACACCCCCACACACCCAGCCACACACACCCATCCACCCATCTAATACCCCCCCACTCCCACACGCACAATCGCAATCACTCTCTGCCGAGTCGTTGTTTTGATTGGAGGTCGCGCAAACAAAACCGGGCGAGGATTGGGCCCAAAACGAAAGCGACAATTGGAGACCATCCAGATGGGGGTTTTTGTTTTTAAATCCTTTATATTAAATTCACTTGCTTGCTTACGACCGTGCAAACCTTTCGGTCGTATTTTAACCCACTTCCCGTGATCCAATCGAGCTGACATTTTGCACACAGACTCGTTGTGCCAGACAATTATTGTTCGTGAAATTTTTTTTCTCCAAAATTGTACACTGTTTAGGGAAAACAAATTAAATATTTAATTACCAATTGTTTAATACTGGCAGGCAATCATCTGACCCATAGGTGGCAGCCATCTCAAGCCAGAGGACGAGAGGACTCTAGCCGCCACGCATATAAAGGATTTAGAGTGAAAAACTTTGTTTTTACGGGTTATACTTATTTCAAAATTCCATTCCTCTAGACAATGAACCTTCCTCTCTGTCAACCAATCCGCTGCTGTATGAACGCCTCACCACCACACACAGGCAGTGTCTCTCTCAGTCATAGGGCCGTCCATAAATGCCGTCACGCGATTTTGGACGATGTTTGACCCCCCCCCCCCACCCCCTTCGTCACACGGCGTCACAAAAAGTCAGACCCCCCCCCCCCCCGTAAAATATGACGTCACAAAGCTCTGCCCCCCCCCCCCCAAACCATGCTCCTTCATTGAATAAATAAAAGGTGACCTTAGTAAATTTAAATAATCAAATAGTTAATAATGAAAATTTATCAAAATGAGTGTTGTTATAACAATTCTATTTAATTCATATTTATTTAAAGTTGCGCATTTTGATGTGACGTCACATTTCTCAACCCCCCCCCCCCCCCCCTCGTCACAAATGTCTGCCCCCCCCCTCCCCACCCCCCCCCCAGGTGCGAAGACACCGCCCTCTCTGGATGAGCGCCTCGCCTCTCGAAGCCACCCACAGCCTCCCAGCAATATCCAGGGTGCGCGAAATTTTTTGTTAACCAAAAATGTTGACACTTATATGGGACGATCGCTTTAAATGGCAAGGAAGGGACACTGCACTTGTGGCATGCTCACAAATGCGACGTTGATAGCTTCAATAAGTATAACCCGTAAAAACAAAGTTTTTCACTCTAAAACCTTTATATGCGTGGCGGCTAGAGTCCTCTCGTCCTCTGGCTTGAGATGGCTGCCACCTATGGGTCAGATGATTGTCTGCCAGTATTAAGCAATTGGTAATTAAATATTTAATTTGTTTTCCCTAAACAGTGTAAAATTTTGGAAAAAAAATTTCACGAACATTAATTGTCTCGCACAACGAGTCTGTGTGCAAAATGTCAGCTCGATTGGATCACGGGAAGTGGGTTAAAAAAACGAGCGAAAGATTTGCACGGTCCTAAGCAAGCAAGCGAACTTAATATAAAGGATTTAAAATATATTCGCCTGTGGAGGACGCAGGGATCGATCCCGCGACCTTTGGCATGGGAAGCGAGGGCGCTACCAACTGCGCTACTCCACCACGGCCTGTGGAGGGGTTACGCTCTGGGCTCTTACACTGTGACGTTCAGCCAAAGCCATGAATGAGTTCTATTTGAATATATGTAAAATATTTTTTTTTTGCCTAAAAAGTGTAAAATTTTGGGAATTTTTTTTCACGAACAATAATTGTCACGCACAACGAGTTTGTGTGCAAAATGTCAGCTCGATTGGATCACGGGAAGTGGGTTAAAAAACGACCGAAAGATTTGCACGGTCCTAAGCAAGCAAGCACGCACGCAAGCAAGCAAGCAAGCACGCAAGCAAGCACGCAAGCAAGCACGCAAGCACGCAAGCAAGCACGCAAGCACGCAAGCACGCAAGCAAGCACGCAAGCAAGCACGCACGCACGCAAGCAAGCACGCACGCAAGCAAGCAAGCACGCAAGCAAGCACGCAAGCAAGCAAGCACGCAAGCAAGCACGCAAGCAAGCACGCAAGCAAGCAAGCAAGCGAACTTAATATAAAGGATTTAAAAAGGCAGAGAGTTTCCCCACTTGTGGTCGCCATCGCTGTCCACACGTGCCCTGGGGTCCTCTCCAGGTGGTCTACAGAGCCCACAGGCGAGGAGGGGGGGGCAAGGGGGGGGATAAGGGGGGGCAAGGGGGGGCAAGGGGGGGGGGCAAGGGGGGGGACAAGGGGGGGCAAGGGGGGAGACAAGGGGGGGGGACAAGGGGGGGCAAGGGGGGGGACAAGGGGGTGGGGGCAAGGGGGGGGGCAGGGGGGGGACAAGGGGGGGGACAAGGGGGGCAAGGGGGGGGGACAAGGGGGGGGGGACAAGGGGGGGGGACAAGGGGGGACAAAGGGGGGGGCAAGGGGGGGCAAGGGGGGGGCAAGGGGGGGGCAAGGGGGGGGGCAAGGGGGGGGGACAAGGGGGGGACAAGGGGGGGGGACAAGGGGGGGCAAGGGGGGGGGGACAAGGGGGTGGGGGCAAGGGGGTGGGGGCAAAGGGGGGCAAGGGGGGGGGGGACAAGGGCGGGGGGGGGTAAGAGGGGGGGTACAAGGGGGGGGCAGTAGCTGCTTGTGGCTGGGGTCTTCCTCTCCTCGCCCTTCACAATGGTGTGGTGTTGTTGTTGGTGGCGTTGTTGTTGGTGTTGTTGGTGGTGGTGGCGTTGTTGTTGGTGGCGTTGTTGTTGGTGGTGGTGGTGGCGTTGTTGGTGGTGGCGTTGTTGTTTGTGGCGGTGGCGTTGTTGTTTGTGGCGGTGGAGTTGTTGGTGGTGGTGGTGGCGTTGTTGGTGGTGGCGTTGTTGTTGGTGGTGGTGGCGTTGTTGTCGGTGGTGGTGGCGTTGTTGGTGGTGGTGGCGTTGTTGGTGGTGGTGGCGTTGTTGGTGGTGGTGGCGTTGTTGTCGGTGGTGGTGGCGTTGTTGGTGGTGGTGGCGTTGTTGGTGGTGGTGGTGGCGTTGTTGGTGGTGGTGGTGGCGTTGTTGGTGGTGGTGGTGGCGTTGTTCTTGGTGGCGTTGTTGTTGGTGGTGGCGGTGGCGTTGTTGGTGGTGGTGGCGGTGTGGGGGTGGGGGTGCCGCTATTTATCGGCAGCTGTGCACACTCTCAGCTGTGATTGGCACCTTGTTTGCTGCTCCGCCTTTTTAAAAATTAATTTCCAATCACTCCCTGGGACACGTGGGGACCACGACTCCCACGTGACGACACACAGACAAAGGTCCCCCGTGTAGCCCGTGACAGACTGTCGGGGCAAGTGCTGTTAGCGAGCACCTATGAAGGCTACCGGCGCTGTGGCACACACAGAGGGGGTGGGTGGCCAGCACCACCACGCCCGGCCGCCTTTGTCTCCCCAGTGGCGATGTTTACTGCACACCGCACCGGGTACTCATCTGAGGCTGAGTCGACCTAGGGGAGGCCCAGGACCAGTTCAGATAATCGTCACTGGTGATGTTGGCCGTGAGCGGGTAATCGAACTCGGGTCGCCAGGTTGTTAGTGTGAATCACTACACTACCGCTCCCCACAATTACACAATTAAAGCCACGCACACACACAATAACAACCGCCATTCGCCACTAAGTGGCGGTGACATCACCACGACGCATGTGCCAGGCCATGTGCACTTAGAGGCCACGTGAAGTGTCGAACGCCCGCTGGCAGGAGGTCACGGGACAGAGCCAGCAGATGCCACGGGTCGACTGACTGAGACGACTGGCTGATGCACCACCTGTGCCCCCTACTGTGACAACTTGCTGTGCTTTAGCCACCCGGCGCTAAGCTCGTTGTTGTGAGCGTCTACAAGCCTCTCCTCAGCGTGCCTGGCAAGGTGATGTTGAATAATCCTTGCCAGGACCTTTCCCGGCACACTGATGAGTGAAATACCCCTGCAGTTGTTACAGTCTGTGCGGTCCCCCTTCTTAAAGAGGGGGACCACCAGGGCATCCTTCCAATCCTGCGGAACCCGTCCAGTGGTCCAGACTGTTGTTATGATGTCATGTAGGGCAGTATGTGCACAAACGCCACCCTCCCTCAGCATTTCGCTTGGGAGATCATCTCTGCCCGGTGCCTTTCCTGGTCTCAGACTCCGGATCGCCTTCAGTACTTCCTCAACAGATGGAACCTCAGCCAGCCACTCACAGGGGGTGACTTCTTCCAATATTTGAGGCACCGCAGCCTCAGCAGGGTCATCCCCACTTTGTTTGAGAGAATTCCCCTCCCCCAGGACCTCACAGAAATGATCAGCAAATCTGCAAACCTGTTCCTGGGGGTCGGAGATTGGATCACCGGTTTTTACCCTAATTATGGTAATAGTTGTGGCGCTGCAGGTTACTTTTTTGATGGAGTTAAATAGTGATTTGTGATCGCGGGCCATTCAAGCCAACTCCATCTCATCAGAAACCCGCGACCACCACCCATTCTTGCAGTGCCTCGCGGCTCTCCGAACCTCCGAGCGAAGGCTGCGGTAAACCTCCTCATTCTCTGACATGGGATGGAGTAGACGATGAGAGTGGGCCTGTCGCTTTTTCTCAGCCAGCTTGAACATCTCCTCTGTCACACAACCACAGAGTCGCACACAACCACAAAGACACACACATAGAGACACACACAAGCACAGAGACCCACACAACCACACACACAAGCACAGAAACACACACAGGCACCCACCCACAGAGACACACACACACCTACAGACACACACACACACTCACAGAGACACCCACAGAGACACACACACCCACAGAGACACACACACACCCACAGAGACACACACATACAACCAGACACACACAACCAGACACACACAACCACACACACAGAGACACACACACACACAACCACAGAGACACACACACACCCACAGAGACACACACACACCCACAGAGACACACACACACCCACAGAGACACACACCCACATAGACACACACACAGACACAACCACACAGAAACACACACACCCACAGAAACACACACACACATACACAAAGATCCCCCATATAGCCTTAACAGACTGTAGGGGCAAGTGCTGTTAGCGAGCACCTATGAAGGCCGGAATGGTACACGAGGGGGTGGTTGGCCAGAACCACGCCCGACCGCCTTTGTCTCTCTAGTGGCAATGTTTACACACCGCACCAGGTACTCGTTTGAGGCTGAGTAGACCTAGGGGATGCCCGGGACCGGTTCAGATAATCGTCACTGGTGTTGGCCGTGAGCGGGAATCGAACTCGTGTCGCCAGGTTCATAGCGCAGCGTAGCGCTAACCGCTGCACCACCGCTCCCCCCACACACACACACAGAGTCACACACACACAACGAGTCACACACACACAACCACACACCCACACCCACAGAGACACACACAGGTACCGACCCACAGAGACACACACACACCCACAGAGACACATACACAGATACACACACACACACAGAGACACACACACACAACCACACACACACACCCACAGAGTCACACACACACAACCACACACACACACCCACAGAGTCACACACACACACAACCACACACACACAACCACAGAGTCACACACACACACAACCATACAGAGACACACACACACAACCACACACACACAACCACACACACACACCCACAGAGTCACACACACACAACCACACAGAGACACACACACACAACCACACAGAGACACACACACACAACCACACACACACAACCAACACACACACCACAGAGTCACACACACACACAACCACACAGAAAACACACACCACAACCACACACACACAACCACACACACACACACAGAGTCACACACACACAACCACACAGAGACACACACACACAACCACACACACACAACCACACACACACACCCACAGAGTCACACACACACAACCACACAGAGACACACACACACAACCACACACACACAACCACACACACACACCCACAGAGTCACACACACACAAACCACCACAGAGACACACACACACAACCACACACACAACCACACACACACACCCACAGAGTCACACACACACAACCACACAGAGACACACACACAACCACACACACACAACCACACACACACACCCACAGAGTCACACACACACACAACCACACAGAGACACACACACACAACCACACACACACAACCACACACACACACACACAGAGTCACACACACACAACCACACAGAGACACACACACACAACCACACACACACAACCACACACACACAACCACAGAGTCACACACACACAACCACACAGAGACACACACACAACCACACACACACAACCACACACACACACCCACAGAGTCACACACACACAACCACACAGAGACACACACACACAACCACACAGAGACACACACACAACCACACACACACAACCACACACACACACCCACAGAGTCACACACACACAACCACACAGAGACACACACACACAACCACACAGAGACACACACACAACCACACACAACCACACACACACACCCACAGAGTCACACACACACAACCACACAGAGACACACACACACAACCACACAGAGACACACACACAACCACACACACACAACCACAGACACACACCAAGGAGGGAGGGCCTTTAATTTGAAGCGGAGATCCGTGGTGGGGGGGGGGTGTTCGAATGAGCTGTCGCCTCTCCTCCCCCTGTTAATAACGCGGCTGGAGTGGGGGGCACGGGGGGGGGTCCCGGTCACCTCCTACTCAGTGGTGAGCAGCAGCTATGAGGCACAGACAAAAGGTGCCCCGTGTAGCCTCTAGCAGGCTGTTGGGGCAAGTGCTGTTAATGGGCAGCAGCTATGAGACACAGACAAAGGTCCCCCGTGTAGCCTCTAACAGGCTGTTGGGGCAAGTGCTGTTAGTGAGCAGCAGCTATGAGACACAGACAAAGGTGCCCCGTGTAGCCTCTAACAGGCTGTTGGGGCAAGTGATGTTGGAAAAATAAAACAAAATAGGTGTTAAGATGTTAAAACATCCAACTGAAACCTTTTACATGGAATCGTGTCTGCGTTAACCACAATATTTGTGGTCGGAATGCAAACAAAAAACATACTCTGATAAATTTCGATTTAAAGCTTTCGTGACTGCAGGGATTCATCTTCTTGGTTCTTTCGGTAAAGTCACGTAGAAGGGAAGTAAGAAAAATAAAACATAATAAAATACAATTCTCACGACGTTTCGGCCACAACGCAAGCAGCCGTCCTCAGGTGAAGAACAGGTCTGTCGGAAAGACAGACGCTGTTATTTTATTGTTTAATTTTTATTATTTTATTATTTCCCTTCTCCGTGACTTTACCGAAAGAACCAAGAAGATGAATCCCTGCAGTCACGAAAGAAGCTTTAAATCGAAATTTAATTGGCCAATGTTTAATTCCACTGGCCCAGTTTGCCCCTTGCCCTGCCTTGTCAATGTTTACTCATCGATAACCGCTCCAATACAACTGATACTCGCTCTCTGGCTCTCTGGCTCTCTCTCTCTTTCTCTCTCGTGGTCAGCCAGACCTCTCGTACCGCGGCCAGCTTTGGCTCCTGAACTAATCGCTGCCTTCCGCCAAAAGGGGAACGTAGGAAAACAGCCGCTGGGCAAGCCGCAGCGGATCGAGGTAAGGGGTTTGACTCGGGCGCTGTGTCGCGAAAAAAATTAACCCGTAAAAACAAAGTTTTTCACTATAAATCCTTTATATGCGTGGCGGCTAGAGTCCTCTCGTCCTCTGGCTTGAGATGGCTGCCACCTATGGGTAAGATGATTGCCTAGCAGCATTAAGCAATTGGTAATTAAATATAAAAAAAAATTCCTAAAAAGTGTAAAATTGTGGAAAAATGTTTTTACGAACATTAATTGTCACGCACAAAGAGTCTGTGTGGGAAATGTCCGCTCGATCGGATCACGGGAAGTGGGTTAAAAAACGACCGAAAGATTTGCACGGTCGTAAGCGTGCAAGCAAGTGAACTTAATATAAAGGATTTAAAAATGAGTCGCATTTTGATGGAGGGGAACAAAAACCCCACAAACACACAAACAATTCGGGACATTGAAATGTGGCCGTGTCTGGCTACTGATGGACACAGCCCATCCACTACTTTGATCGTGATTGCTTATCCAGATATTTGCCCGTCTTGATGTTTTTTGTTGTTGTACATTTTGTCGCTATAAGTTATTTGAAGTATGAGAAGAGGCTTTACCCTATTTCTGGCAACAAACAGCTGTGTTAAGATGTTAAAACACCAAACTGAAACCTTTCACAAGGAATCATGTCTGCGTTAACCACAATACTTGTGGTCGGAATGCAAAAAAAAACATACTCTGAAAAATTTCGATTTAAAGCTTTCGTGACTGCAGGGATTCATCTTCTTGGTTCTTTCGGTAAAGTCACCGAAAGAACCAAGAAGATACTCTGATAATATATGCATTGTCTTGATTGGTCCACACCAGAGACGGCTTTCTTTTGAGCCGAGAGGACACCAAAAGGCGTACGTATATTTGGAGTTTGCGGTGTCTCTCTCATCATCACCATCATCACGGTGGCGAGAGGATCACTTCGTCGCCTGGAATGCAGGATGTCGTGGGTTTGATCCCGACTCTGATGCCTGCTGTACATTTGGATTTTTTGTGTCTCTCTCATCATCACCACGGAGGATAGGGGATGTTAACTACCTCACCTGGTATGCAGGAGGTCGTGAGCTCGATCCCAACCCTGATGCCTGCTGCTGTATATTTGGAGTTTGCGTGTCGCTCTCTGTCTCTCTCATCGTCACGGTGGTGAAATGTTAACTACCTCGCCTGGTATGCAGGAGGTCGTGAGTCCGATCCCTACCCTGATGTCTGCTCTATATATGTGGAGTTTGCGTGTCTCTCTCTCTGTGTGCTCGCGTTAATTTTCTCCGGGTCCTCCGGTTTTACCCTCCCCATGTAGACTAAACGTCACGTGTTTAGAGTATCTTATTTAGAACTGCTTCTTGTTGTTGTTGTGTTTAGTTTGTTGTCTTTCCCCCGCACCTCCGAGTAGCAACGGTTGGCTACGTACGGTGCGAAAGAAGTTTAACATATGAGAATAGGTTTTCCCCTTTTTTCTTGCAACAAAACAGTTGTGTTAAGATGTTAAAACACCCAACTGAAACCTTTCACAAGTAATCATGTCTGTGTAGTGGTGGTATTGACGTGCGCCGGCAGTGATGGATCACGGGGCGCGGGGTTGGGCACGCGGTGTGGGCGTGGCATGGACGCGCGCGCCGGTGGTGAGGCGCGCTCACACAAGCTGGGAAAAGAGGATCGTAGCGAGTGCGCAGTGATTGGTCAGATAAGTGAGTACTCTCAGCGACGTCCGCAGGAGGGGTATAAAGGGGGACGCGCGAGAGCACTCGTGGTCAGTGTTAACCAGTTGAAGACCGAAGACGGGGTGGAGGAGGTAGGGGCCCTGTGTGGCTCGGAGCCGAGACTGGGGGGACCGTAGTCCGACGCCCGTGTGGGTCGGGACGGTGGTACCCAGAGCCGAGACGGGCACCCCGGCTGGGTGTGTCCCGGAAGGCTACAGGGCGTAAGAGCCCGTGTCAGTACAGCTGAGTGGGTGTTGGTCACCCGTGTAGCTGAGTGGGTGTTAGTCACCCGTGTAGCTGAGTGGGTGTTGGTCACCCGTGTAGCTGAGTGGGTGTTGGTCACCCGTGTAGCTAAGTGGGTGTTGGTCACCCGTGTAACGAAGTTGTAGCTGAGTGGGTGTCCGTCACCCGTGTAGCTAAGTGGGTGTTGGTCACCCGTGTAACGAAGTAGGGTGTTAGTCATCCGTGTAACTACAAGTTGGTGAAAATAAAGAGTGTGCTACCCGTGAAGTCGTCTCCTGCCGAGTTACTACTTTACAACTGGCGTCAGAAGTAAACCTGTCTTCAAGGAGAATGGACACAAGGAAGACTTCTCGTTCCCACGTGCAAGACCGGGGAGACGACGACGTACCGGTGACACCACCCTCGGGAGGAGAGGACGAGGAGTTGCCGCCGATGCAGCACTTCGCGGAAATGGCCGATGCTCCGCCCGCCTCCGACACCAGCCTGCAGGACGCACACTCCCGCCTGGCGGAGTTGCTGCTCGCCGCCGCTGCGATCTTGGCGGAGATCTCCGTTCCAGCGGCCGGTGGAACGCCTGCGGGGTTGGAAGAGGCGGCGCGGCTGGAGGGTTCCCGCCATAAGGCGTTTCGCGCCAAAAGTTTGGGAGTTGGCGCCATTTTTGAGGGTCCGCCTCCGGTTGGCGGGAAACGCGGACACCACGTGGCCAGAGGTCTCCACACAGCGCAGCCCGCGTCATCGGCGAGCGCCGGAGCTCTCCATTTTGCGCCTGCAGAGGGAGCCGACATTTTCTACAACCACAGCGGCGCGCGGGAAAATCGTTCCAACGACGACGACGACGATCGAGTTCTCCAGCAACGATTGCCCGCGCTGTCGGTGTTCAAGGCGGACGGGGGCGACTGGGGAGCCTTCCAGCGACGGTTCATTGCGCATCAAGAAATGTCGGGGTGGTCCGACACCACTGCCCTGCGCGCGCTGCCAGCGATGCTCGACGACGACGCGCTTGCGGCCTTCACGTCTGCCCCGAGGTCGTCCCGCTCAACGCTCCAGGCCGCGCTGCACCTGTTGGCCAAGGTGTTCGGGCCGCCCTCGACCTGTCGCCACCAATTCTACGATCGGCGGAAGGTGGTTGGAGAAACAACGCTCGCCTATCGCACGGCGCTGCTCGCCCTGGCGGATTCAGCTTTTCCCCGCATGGACAAGGAGGGGAAGGACGCCATGGTGACGGAGCAGCTGCTGGCGCTGGCTCACGGATTGGGAGTTCCCATTAATACGGCGGACGAGATGGACATCTGCTCCCTGGGGATTGCCACGAGTATCCACGCTTACGAGGTCCTACAGCGGAAGCCGACGGTCGTCTGCGCATCGGTGGAGAACGGGGCACCGGCCGCCACGATCATCGGACCTCAGCCTGCTGTGCCTCGGGAGGAGGCCTTCGCTGGTTCGAGGCCGGGGGAGTGGAGAACGGGAGGTCGTTCGCCCACACGCTCCTCCCGCAAGCTGGAGCAACCGAAACCTACGACGTCCCTCGTCGTCTGCTACAACTGCGGCCTTCGGGGCCACGTCGCGTCCGGGTGCCGGGCCCCGCGTCAACGCACCGCGGGACCACGTCCGGACGACGACCAGGGACTCAAGACATCCCAACTGAACCCGGTGTCTCGGACCTGACGGCTGTTGACCGTCGGGAACCGGAACCCCGCGGCTCGCACGGAGCCCCGATGCCTGGCCCATGCCTTCCTGAACTGCCGGCGCCGCCGGATGGCCAACTGCGTCCTGTGCCGTACGACGGTCCGGCAAGGCGGACTCGGTCAAGGACGCAACACTTTTCATGAAAAAAAAAAAAAAATCTTTTTTTGTTAAAGCCCGACTTCGTTGCCGGCTTCCCCCTCTGCCGGGGTAATGTCCCGTTCAAGGGACGCTCGGACATTGGGACGCTGCATGAGTCGGAGAGAAAAGAAGAGAAAATGATTAAAGAAATTTTTTTTATTGTTACTCTTTCCGCATACACAGTATCGTTGCCACTCGCTGGATTGTGCATGTTGTTCTTGTTGCGGGTGTGGCGGTTGCTGGGTTTTGCGGATTGCGGTGTTCATGTTGTGTTGTTAGGGTTTGTGTTATGTTACGGGGCACACATGGGGGTGAAGGGGTGTTGTATGTTTTATTAGCAGCCGGGTCGGCTGCGAGCTATGTGGTAGGGGGTGATGTAGTGGTGGTATTGACGTGCGCCGGCAGTGATGGATCACGGGGCGCGGGGTTGGGCACGCGGTGTGGGCGTGGCATGGACGCGCGCGCCGGTGGTGAGGCGCGCTCACACAAGCTGGGAAAAGAGGATCGTAGCGAGTGCGCAGTGATTGGTCAGATAAGTGAGTACTCTCAGCGACGTCCGCAGGAGGGGTATAAAGGGGGACGCGCGAGAGCACTCGTGGTCAGTGTTAACCAGTTGAAGACCGAAGACGGGGTGGAGGAGGTAGGGGCCCTGTGTGGCTCGGAGCCGAGACTGGGGGGACCGTAGTCCGACGCCCGTGTGGGTCGGGACGGTGGTACCCAGAGCCGAGACGGGCACCCCGGCTGGGTGTGTCCCGGAAGGCTACAGGGCGTAAGAGCCCGTGTCAGTACAGCTGAGTGGGTGTTGGTCACCCGTGTAGCTGAGTGGGTGTTAGTCACCCGTGTAGCTGAGTGGGTGTTGGTCACCCGTGTAGCTGAGTGGGTGTTAGTCACCCGTGTAGCTGAGTGGGTGTTGGTCACCCGTGTAGCTGAGTGGGTGTTGGTCACCCGTGTAGCTAAGTGGGTGTTGGTCACCCGTGTAACGAAGTTGTAGCTGAGTGGGTGTCCGTCACCCGTGTAGCTAAGTGGGTGTTGGTCACCCGTGTAACGAAGTAGGGTGTTAGTCATCCGTGTAACTACAAGTTGGTGAAAATAAAGAGTGTGCTACCCGTGAAGTCGTCTCCTGCCGAGTTACTACTTTACATCTGCATTAACCACAATGCTTGTGGTCGGAATGCAAAAAAAAACATACTGATTATCTTTGCATTGTCTTTGAAAGTGATTGGTCCACACCAGAGACAGCTTTCTTTTGAGCCTAGTCCCAATCGGTGTTAGACCAGGGGACGCCAAAAACCTGTTTTGTTGCCAGAAAAAAGGGGAAAATTGGTACCGGGACAGACCCAGATGCCACGGGTCGGCTGAGATGACCGGTAGATGCACCACCTGTACCCCATTACTGTGCCATCTTACTGTATTTTAGCCGCCCGGCGCTCGGCTCGTTGTTGTGAGCATCGCTCCTCTGCCCTCAATTGTTGGAGGGCGACTGCCTCAAACTGCCCAGTAGCGTCATTCACGAGCCTCCTCCGCGGAGGCCGATCTTGACACCGCTGGTACCGGTCATCTCAGCTCCACATCCTCCTGTACCACATTACTCCATCTCATGCCTAAACAGCTTTTGTTCGGCCGGATAGAGGGGCTATCCAGCCGAACAAAAGCTGTTTAGGCATGCGGTGGCTGGGCATGCGGGCTACATGACCCAGCCAACGCAGCCTTGCCTGCCGGTGGAGCTCAACGATGGGACTTTGTCCAGATCTTTCAAGGATTTGTGAGCTCCTCACAAAATCCAGGCCGCAGGTTAGAACCCAGGATGGATCGACAGGCAGGCCAGCCTAAATGTGTCTAACCGGCGAAGATGTTCCAGATGTAGGGGTTATTACGGGAGAAACGGCGGACAACAAACACAGGGCTGTCGGCACTCACATACACGGGTGGTCACACCGACGTCCGCATCAGTTATTGCCCACGCCCCCAGCCCTCGGAGGCGATCCCTATAAAAGGTGGAGACCCAAAGAGCTCGAGTTCAGTTCGACACGAAGCTGACCAGTGAAGATCCAAGACTCGGAGATTAGGCCCTGGGACTCCCCGGTCTCGCCGTCCTTATAAGGGCCGAGCCGGGTAAGCCAGCGGCGCGGCCCAAGAGCTTCCAGACCGCTGCCCTTATCAGGGCAAGGCTGGTTAGCTAGTGCCGAGATCTGTGCTTGCCAGGGCCAGATCAGTCAGCCTCCCGTAGCCCAGTAGAGGAGGACTGGGGGACAGGACAGAGGGCTTAGGACTAGGGTGGGTTTCCCATAGTACGGGTGAAGGGGCCGATACCCCTTCAACTATTGTGCCTGTCCCGGAGTTAATAAACAGTGTGTCCCAACTTCGATATCGTCTCCTCGAACTTACTACACAGACACAAAAACAAAGACCCCCCCCGGAAAGGCCTTTAACAGACTGTTGGGGCAAGTGCTGTTCGCGAGCACTGATGAAGGCCGGAAGTGACCACGCGCACACACGCACAATACATCTTCGAACGATTTGAATGTTTTCCCTTTTTCTAAAATGCGCCTTTCTTTTTTAAATCCTTTATATTAAGTTCACTTACTTGCTTGCGCGCTTACGACCGTGCAAATCGTTCGGTCGTTTTTTAACCCACTTCCCGTGATCCAATCGAGCTGACATTTTGCACACAGACTCGTTGTGCGTGACAAGTAAATTTGACACTGTTTAGGGAAAACAAATTAAATATTTAATTACCAATTGCTTAATGCTGGCAGACAATCATCTGACTCATAGGTGGCAGCCATCTCAAGCCAGAGGACGAGAGGACTCTAGCCGCCACGCATATAAAGGATTTAGAGTGAAAAACTTTGTTTTTACGGGTTATACTTACTTGTAACTTACACAGATTTTAAAATCCGTCTCCTCCCCTTTACCACTTCTTCCCAGCACGCGGTGGAACTCTCAGTCCCTCTGCAGCCCACCACCGCCACCACCACTGCCTCCACCGCCACCACTGCCACCACCGCAGCCTCCACCGCCACCACCGCCGCCTCCACCACCACCATCACTGCCTCCACCGCCTCCACCTCTGCTTCCACCGCCACCACCACCGCCTCCACCGCCACCACCGCAGCCTCCACCGCCACCACCGCCGCCTCCACCGCCACCACCGCTGCCACCACCGCCACCACCGCCACCTCCACCGCCACCACAGCCGCCTCCACCGCCACCACCGCCGCCGTTGATCAATCGGCTACCCACACCCGCCGGCCGTCATGTCCTCGTCGAACGCCCTTCCTGCCCCCCCCCGCCTCGCATGGGGGCCCTCGACGTTGCCGATCGCCGGCGCCGCCGCCCTCCTCCTGCTGGTGGCCGTCGCGTCCCGGTGGGCCCGCGGAGCCGACCGCCACCGGGGCCTCCTCCCGCCCGGGCCCCGCGCGTGGCCACTCGTCGGGAACCTCCTCCGGATTAACCACAGAGCGCCCTACGACGACTTTGTGAAGGTAGTGGACCACGGAGACCCACAGAGAGCCATAGAGAACCACAGAGACCCATAGAGAACCACAGAGAACCACAGAGACCAACAGAGACCCACAGAGATCCACAGAGACCAACAGAGACCCACAGAGACCCACAGAGACCAATAAAGACCCACAGAGACCCACAGAGACCCACAGAAACCCACAGAGACCAACAGAGACCAACAGAGACCCACAGAGACCCACAGAGACCCACAGAGACCCACAGAGACCCACAGAGACACATAGAGATCAATAGAGACCCATAGAGAGAGACCCATAGAGACCCATAGACACCCACAGAGAGCCATAGACACCCATAGAGACCCACAGCGACCCATAGAGACTCACAGAAACCCACAGAAACCCACAGAAGCCCACAGAGACTGACAGAGACCCTTAGAGACCCACAGGATTTAATTGAGAACCACAGAGACCAACAGAGACCCAACAGAGACCCACAGAGACCAACAGAGACCAACAGAGAACCAACAGAAACCAACAGAGACCCACAGAGACCCACAGAGAACCAACAGAGACCCACAGAGACCCAACAGAGACCCAACAGAGACCCATAGAGACCCACAGAGAACCACAGAGACGCACAGAGACCCACAGAGATCCAACAGAGACCCACAGAGACCCAACAGAGACCCACAGAGACCCAACAGAGACCCACAGAGACCCACAGAGACCCACAGAGACCCAACAGAGACCCACAGAGAACCACAGAGACCAACAGAGAACCAACAGAAACCAACAGAGACCCACAGAGACCCACAGAGACCTAACAGAGACCCACAGAGACCCACCAAGACCAACAGAGAACCAACAGAAACCAACAGAGACCCACAGAAACACTCCTCCCAACAGAGACCCACAGAGACCCAACAGAGACCCACAGAGACCCAACAGAGACCCACAGAGACCCACAGAGAACCACAGAGACCAACAGTGAACCAACAGAAACCAACAGAGACCCACAGAGACCCACAAAGACCCACAGAGACCCAACAGAGACCAACAGAGACCCACAGAGACCCACCGAGACCAACAGAGAACCAACAGAGACCCACAGAGACCCACAGAGACCCAACAGAGACCCACAGAGAACCAACAGAGACCCAACAGAGACCCACAGATACCCCACAGAGACCCACAGAGACCAACAGAGAACCAACAGAAACCAACAGAGACCCACAGAGAACCAACAGAGACCCACAGAGACCCAACAGAGACCCAACAGAGACCCACAGAGACCCACAGAGAACCACAGAGACGCACAGAGACCCACAGAGATCCAACAGAGACCCACAGAGACCCAACAGAGACCCACAGAGACCCAACAGAGACCCACAGAGACCCACAGAGACCCACAGAGACCCAACAGAGACCCAACAGAGACCCACAGAGACCCACAGAGAACCACAGAGACCAACAGAGAACCAACAGAAACCAACAGAGACCCACAGAGACCCACAGAGACCCACAGAGACCTAACAGAGACCCACAGAGACCCACCGAGACCAACAGAGAACCAACAGAGACCCACAGAGACCCACAGAGCCCCAACCGAGACCCACAGAGACCCACAGAGAACCACAGAGACCAACAGAGAACCAACAGACACCCACATAGACCCACAGAGACCCAACAGAGACCCACAGAGACCCACAGAGACCCACAGAGACCCACCGAGACCCAACAGAGACCCACAGAGACCCCACAGAGACCCACAGAGACCCACAGAGACTCAACAGAGACCCACAGAGACGCACTGAGACCCAACAGAGACCCACAAAGACCCAACAAAGACCCACAGAGACCCACAGAGACCCACAGAGACCCAACAGAGACCCACAGAGACCCACAGAGACCCACAGAGACCCACAGAGACCCACAGAGACCCAACAGAGACCCACAGAGACCCACAGAGACCCACATAGACCAACAGAGACCCACAGAGACCCAACAGAGACCCACAGAGACCCATAGAGTCGCACAGAGACTCGTAGAGACCCACAGAGACCCACAGATACTTATAGAGATGCGTAGGGACCCACAGAGACTCACAGAAACCCATAGAGACCCACAAATACCCCCACATTTTATATTACCAGGTAAGGCTCAAGCGAGCTGTGTTGTAGCTCGTTTTTTAGAAGCCACCTAGCTATCACAAACGATAGCCCAGCAAAATTGGGGTATCATCATCATCGCGTGGAAATTTATAGGAGCAGTCAAATACTCGAGACGCATAGAGACGCATAAACTAAAATATTGTTTTTACCAGGCAAGGCCCACTCGGCTGCTGCTGTGTAGCTTGTTTTCAGAAGCGACCTGGCCATCACAAATGATGGCTCAGCGAAGTGGCTTATCATCATTATTATTATCAACATCAGACTGTGTCGTCCGGTTCAATGTTGGCATTGAACTAGAACGTGACCTGAGCTCCACTTGTTGTCGAGTCAATTCCCCGGCGTGAACTCTACGAGTCAGCATTCCTCCAATCCACTGCCCAGCACCCGCCCCCTCCCAAAGACTTCAAATCTAAATGAATTCACTGACCGTCGTTGTTCTACTTTTTGCCACGGCATCGTCATAACAAATTTGCTGTCCATTTAATTCCAGATTTGAAGCTTTTGTGACTGCAAGGATTCATACTCTTAGGGTTTTCGGTAAAGTCACGTAGGTACAAGTATAACCCGTAAAAACAAAGTTTTTCACTATAAATCCTTTATATGCGTGGCGGCTAGAGTCCTCTCGTCCTCTGGCTTGAGATGGCTGCCACCTATGGGTCAGATGATTGTCTGCCACCATTAAGCAATTGGTAATTAAATATTTAATTTGTTTTCCCTAAACAGCAAGCAAGCACACAAGCAAACAAGCGAACTTAATATAAAGGATTAAAAAAATAGGTGAAATTCCTCCCCCTCTACGACTTTACCGAAAAACCTAAGAGTATGAATCCTTGCAGTCACGAAAGCTTCAAATCTAGAATTAATACCCGCCTACGGGGAGGAATTTCACCTATTTTTAAAATCCTTTATATTAAGTTCGCTTGCTTGCTTGCTTAGGACCGTGCAAATCTTTCGGGCGTTTTTTATGCCACTTCCCTTGATCCAATCGAGCTGACATTTTCCACACAGACTCGTTGTGCGTGACAATTAATGTTCGTGAAAAATTTTTTCTAAAATTTTACACTTTTTAGGACAAAAATATTATATTTAATTACCAATTGCTTAATGCTGCCATGCAATTATCTGACCCATAGGTGGCAGCCATCTCGAGCCAGAGGACGAGAGGACTCTAGCCGCCACGCATATAAAGGATTTATAGTGAAAAATATTTGTTTTTACGGGTTATACTTGTTTGTTTGCTGTCCATCGTTGTTCACACTCCCCAAGCTGTCCCGGGAGTACGGGCCGGTGTTCACCGTCTACCTGGGCCGGTCGCCGTTCGTGATCCTGGTTGGCTACAAAGCCGTGCGGGATGCCCTGGTGCACCAGGCCATCGACTTCTCGTTCCGCCCGTACGTGCCGGTCTTCGACTGCTTGGAAATGTATGATGGTAAGGCAGGAGGTCCTTTTGGCTAACCGTCGAACAGAGATGGTCACTTGTATCGCACGCTTTCAGATGTACTATACGCTACACTGTACGCTACACTGCACACTACACTGCACTCAACACTGTACTCTACACTATATGCTACACTATACACCATACTACACTATGTACTACACTAATCACTACACTATTGGAAAGCCATCAAACAAAGATGCTTACTGCATTTTGCACGTTTCAGATGCCCTTCTGCGGCCATCTGGAACGCTCTTACCTTGGGAGCTATGCAACTTTTAAATCATCATCTAGATTGACGAATTTTTTTTTTAACAGAATGGCTTCATGTTGTGTTCAGTTTGTGGTTCTTTCCCCCGCACCTCCGATTCATATTTGTACGCGCATACCACATGCCTGTGTGTGTTCTCGCGTTCCATGTCTTGGTGGCGAACGGCTGTTGTTGTTGTTGTTGTACGCGCGTTCCAAGTGTTTCACGTGAGCCATGTACACGTGTCCCCCCCTCTCCACAGGCATCACGATGGCGCACGGCAACAACTTCATTTTGAAAAAACGCTTCAGCCTTAGCGTGCTCAAGAGCTTTGGATTTGGCAAGCAGAGGTTCCATGATAAGATTTTCACCGAGGCCGGCTTCCTCGTCAAGCACGTGGCTGACACAAAAGGTACAACCATTGGAACCTCATTTGCCAGTTAAAAATATGATAATTGTTTTTTTACCCTTCTATCTGGCAACAAAACTGACACTTTTTTTACAAGGAGTCATGTTTGCATAGACCGCAATACCTGCAGTCATAATGCAAACAAAAAACATAACTCTGATAATGTATGCACTGTCCTTGAAGTTGATTGGTCCACAACCGAGACAGCTTTCCTTAGAGCCTAGTCTCACATGGTGTTGGACCAGATGACGCCCACTCCCCTCCACACACCTCTCTAAACACGGGGGAAAAGGAGTTTTTATTTATTTTAGCGACGGTGAGTGGTGTGGTGTGGGGTGGCGATGACGACGACGCCTCTCTCACCGATGACCCCTCTCTCACCGATGACCCCTTTCTCACCGATGACCCCTTTCTCACCGATGACCTCTCGCTCCTTGCTCCAACCGCGCAGGGCAAGCCTTCAATGTCAGCAACCTGCTGGTGTTCGCCGTCTCCAACGTCATCTGCTCCGTCGTGTTCGGGGAGCGCTTCGAGGACGGTGATCCGCAACTGCTGAAGCTCGTGCATTGCCTCGACGACGTGGCGAGGCTCGTTGGAAGCCCATGGATACAGGTGACGACTGACGGACGCAGGTGACAGACGGACGGATACAGGTGTGGGACTTTTGCTGCCTTTGCCCAAGCGTAGGAATTGGTGGTGTACTTCAGGGCCGTGTTATCCAATATGCCACTGTGCCTAGGGTCTAGGCAAACTAAACGTTGACCATGTTTTTTTGTTTGTATGTATGATAAAAAAAATGTAACCAAGCTATCTCCTTGAAAACATCTTTATATATATTTAGCAAGTGTAGTGACACAGAATAGTAATGTAGCAGCATAGCGCTATCTGCTGGCGAGGAAGGGGATCTGTGGCTTACAGCAGCCCTGACGTCAGCAGGCCACGTGAGGTGGTGGTGATGGTGGCGGTAATGGTGGTGTTGGTGATAATGTGGGTGTGTATGTTGAACTTCTTTCACACGGTACATAGCCAAACCGTGTGCCGAAATATAGAATCATCCCAATGATGTTTTTAGTTTTTTGACCATAACATTTTCCCAGACGGTGTTGCACTGATGGTCCCCCCCCCCTTCCTCCCCCCGACCTATGCTGCATTTGGCTCGGCAGCTGTACAACGCCTTCCCATCGGTGATGAAGCACCTGCCAGGCACACACAACCTGCTCTTCGAGAAGAAGAGGATGCTCATAGAGCACATCCAGATGATCATCGACAACCACAAGACGGCGTGGGTCGCCCAACAGCCGCGCGACTACATCGACGCGTTCATGGACAAACAGCAGCAGGTAGGGGAGGGCACCACGGTGGCTATAAGATGTTGACTACCTCGCCTGGTGTACAGGAGGTCGTGGGGACGATCCTGACCATGACGCCTGCTGTTGTATATTTGGAGTTTGTGTGTCTCTCTCTCTCATCATCACGGTGGCTAGGAGATGTTGACTACCTCGCCTGGTGTACAGGAGGTTGTGGGTTTGAACCTGACCATGACGCCTGCTGCTGTATATTTGGAGTTTGCGTGTCTCTCACTCCATCACAGTGGCTATGAGATGTTGACTACCTCGCCTGGTGTACAGGAGGTCGTGGGGACGATCCTGACCATGACGTCTGCTGCTGTATATTTGGAGTTTGTGTGTCTCTCACTCCCCGTGGTTGTCGCGTGGATTTTCCCCCGGGTCCTCCTGTTTTTACCGCCACATTTAATAATCAACATCACACATTTAGAGTATTTGGCTACTGCGATACATTTCCATATGATCATCATGATTATGATAAGCCACTTTGAGCTGCTATCATTTGTGATATCGCCATACCGCTTAGTGGGTCTAACCTGGTCACGTAATAAGTATAACCCGTAAAAACAAAGTTTTTCACTATAAATCCTTTATATGCGTGGCGGCTAGAGTCCTCTCGTCCTCTGGCTTGAGATGGCTGCCACCTATGGGTCAGATGATTGTCTGCCAGTATTAAGCAATTGGTAATTAAATATTTAATTTGTTTTCCCTAAACAGTGTAAAATTTAGGAAAAAATTTTTCACGAAAATCAATTGTCACGCACAACGAGTCTGTGTGCAAAATGTCAGCTCGATTGGATCACGGGAAGTGGGTTAAAAAACGACCGAAAGATTTGCACGGTCGTAAGCACGCAAGCAAGCGAACTTAATATAAAGGATTTAAAAATAGTTAAATGTAAGCTAATTAATCGTGATTTGCTTACCTTTACTATACTTTGCACTCCTGTCGTTATCTTCGTATTCTGTATTGTTGTTGTAACTTTCTGAGACTCCCGTACCCCCTGGGTGGACCAATCTGCAAAGTTAGAAAGCTAAATAACAAAGGGGCTTCCCGTAGCGCAGCGGATTTATCCAGTCCCGTAGAGTAAAGATTCGCGTTCCTATTTCACCCGAGCCGGCGTTTAGTGGGCAATGTCTCTCACAAACTCTGTGGCTGTTTCCTGATGATAGCTGGTTGTTGTTGTTGATGCTGGTTGCTGCAATTACCTGCGCAACGTCACGGCTACTCGAGTTTGTAAATGGTGCGTTGTGGGTTTTACTTTCCAAACAACAACAACCGCCATTCACCACTAAGTGGCGGTGACGTTACCACGACGCTTGTGCCAGGCCATGTACACCTTGAGGCCACGGGAAGTGTCGAATGCCCGCTGGCAGGAGGTCATGAGGAAGACCCAGGTGCCACAGGTCGACTGACTGAGATGACTGGCTGATGCACCACCTGTGCCCCCTACTGTGCCAACTTGTTGTGCTTTAGCCACCCGACGCTCCGCTCATTGTTGTGAGCGTCGCTCCTCCGCCCTCTGTTATTGTTGGAGGGCGACTGCTTCCAACTGCCCAGTAGCGTCCTTCACGAGCCTTCTCCACTGAGGCCGATCTTGACACCGCTGGTACCAGTCATCGGCAAGTCCACGTCCTCCTGTACCACATCACTCCATCTCTTCTCTAGCCCGTGCTGCACCCATTTAGCCCCCTCTATCCGGCCGAACAAAAGCTGTTTAGGCATGTGGTGGCTGGGCATGCGGACTACATGACCCAGCCAACGCAGCCTTGCCTGCCGGAGGAGCTCACCGATGGGACTTTGCCCAGATCTTTCAAAGATTTGTGAGCTCCTCAGCGTTACGCAACCGATAAAAAGATATTGCCACTCGACTGATTCGGAGTGAGACCTCTGCTGTTAAACTGGAGCCGGTCATGAGCACACTGCCCAGGTATTGGGAACTCTCCATTCTCTCCACAACTGCCCCATCACCGATTGAGAGTTGTGTGGGTGGAGTGTCCGATGGTACAAAATACCCAGGCAGGTGCTTAATTTTGGTGGGGCTGATGGTAAGGCCCCACCTCTTCGTGGCACGCTCCAGTTTCAGCAGCACCTTCTCCAACTCCTCCTCTGAATGAGCAGCAATTACCAAATCATCGGCATACATGACGTGGTTGACCAACAGTGATCCATCCCTTGACCGCACCTGGGCATCGATCAGCCTCCCATTATATCTGTACCAAATGGAAATTCCCCCGGTACAGCTATTGAAGGCTTCACGAACTCGTGGTCAAAATAGATGTTAAATAATATGGGAGCCAGAGGACATCCTTGTCGCACCCCAAGGTGTACAGGGAATGGCTCTGACTCCCGGCCATGTAGTTTTACCTGGGCCCGCTCGCCATCATGAAGGTCCTTAATGATCGTAAGCAGAGGGTCAGGGACTCTGAAAGCAGGAAGAACAACCCAGAGCCCATGCCTACTGATGGTATCACAGGCCTTAACCAGGTCAATAAAGCAGAGATGTAGGTCTTGTGGGAATTCCCTACACCTCTGCTGTAGCAGACGGACAGAAAATATGGCATCCGTGCAGGACCGCCCTTTCCTGAAACCGCATTGGGGCTCCGCAAGCCTCTCCTCACCGTGCCTCGCAAGGCGATGTTGAATAATCCTTGCCAGGACCTTTCCCGGCACACTGAGGAGTGAGATGCCCCTGTAGTTGTTACAGTCTGTGCGGTCCCCCTTCTTAAAGAGGGGGCCACCAGGGCATCCTTCCAGTCTTGTAGAACCCGTCCAGTGGTCGTTGTTATGATGTCATATAGGGCAGGTTGTGCACAAACGCCACCCTCTCTCAGCGTTTCGCTTGGGAGATTTATGCCTGGTGCCTTTCCTGGTCTCAGACTCTGGATCGCCCTCAGTACTTCATCAACAGATGGCACCTCAGCCAGCCACTCACAGGGGATGACTTCTTCCAATATTTGAGGCACCCCAGCCTCAGCAGGTTCATCCCCACTTTGTGCCACGATGTTTTCCTGGCTGAGGGATTTCCCCTCCTCCAGGACCTACTTTCCCAACGCACACGCACACACACACAACGGGTTGGCGTGTGACGAAACTAGTGAATTAAGTGGCCACTTTGTATTGACGCGACCCAAACCTCTTAACCGACTGGGCTATGTCGTGGTGGTGGTGGTGGGCTTAACAACGACAACAACATTGATATTTCACACAATCTAAACCAAAGAAAACAAAAGAACCTCTTTATTATTATTAACTAGTAGAAGTACGCGGCTTTGCCCGGGGGAAATATACATTTCAAAAACTTGCCTGCTCTTAACCTCACGTGTACATACACAAATACTAAGCCCATGTGAAAGCCCGGCATTGCGTTTGTCCGTTAACACAATTACTAGAGGCTTGCAGAACTCCCAGGTCAAAATAAGTGGTGGTGGGGGGGGGGGGGAGGTTAAATAGTTGATCTAAAAGTTTCCAAAAAATTGCTCCTCGTGTCGAACAGGAGTCTGCCAACCCGGACAGCCCCTTCCACGCCAAGTCGCTCGTCGCCTGCACGCTCAGCTTGTTCATGGCCGGCACGGAGACGCTGTACGTGTCCCTCCGCTGGGCCCTGCTCCTCATGATGCACCACCCCGATACGCAGCGTGAGTGACTCGCGCAGCGAGACTGAGGACTCATCGTGAAAGTTCTTTCGGTAAAGTCACGTTGAAAGAAATTAAATAATAATAGAATACGATGTTTCGATTGCAGCACAAGAACCAAAGAGTAATTCCTGCGGTCACGAAAGCTTCGAATCTACTCTTTGGTTCTTTCGGTAAAAGCCACGTAGGTAGAAAATTAAGGTAAATCACGACGTTTCAAACGCAACACAAGCATCCGTCATGGTGACGGACGCTTGTGTTGCATTCGAAACGTCGTGATTTATTTTATTCTCTACCCACGTGGCTTTACCGAAAGAACCAAAGCGTATGGATTCCTGCAGTCACGAAAGCTTCAAATCAAGATTTCATTGTAAAAAAGGTTTTTACTTTAAACGTTCGTGACTGCAGGAATTCGTATTCTTGGCTCGTTCAGTACAGTCATGTAACAAAAAAAATGACATTTAAAAAATAATATTTCTATTAAAAAAACCCACGTGACCACCACGTGAATGAGAGAGTGCAGTCGTTTTAACACGCATTAGGCTTTCGCGACCAATATTATCTATCTATATAAAAGTCAAAAATTGTGTGTGGGTTTGTGGCGGGGTGTGTGGGTTTGTGTGTGGTCGCGCGCTTGGCTCTCCAACGGTGGGGTTTACCTAAAAATAAAATACAGCTACCACGCCGTAAGCCCCGCGGGTGAGCAAGCGCTCTTCCTTTTCACTTCCGTCAACTTTAAATTAGTTTAAATAGCGATTTAGTGCGATTTGTGTGCGCTTCCCTTTTAATTTATTTATGACGCGCGCACGACCATACCAACTCACGCGCCTTTGGTGGGGGAGACGGCCCATGCCAAGTCGCACACCTTTGGTGGGAGTGAGGGGGACATTTTATTTCGCGTAAAAAATTCTACAAAATTACACTAAACGCTCAGGTAAATTCTTCACTGTATGATGCCCCCCCCCCGACCCCAATGCATGCAGTTATTACTGCTATACAGTCGCTAGATGCTACCACTATAGACCGTAAATATTACTGCAGAGCGGCCGGGGAGATCGTGGCTGGGGGGGGGGGGTCAGAGGTGGCAACCCAGCCTGCCAAGGTGCCACCTCGGCCGGCTGGACAATCTAGGCGAGGCCGGAGGCTCTGCACGGGACTAGGCCTCACCACGCCACTCTGTCAGGTGAGTACTTTGTGCTATACAGTCGATAAATACTGCTATAGAATCAGCATGTACTGCTGTAGTGATAGCAGGTACCACCACAGTCAGTATGCACTGTTACATAGTTTTGAAATATTTTTAAGAACCGTTTTGCATTAGATCGCGTAAATATGTGTCTAAACCCTCCACCACCCGACACGACCAATCAATCGGTAAGCGATTTGTCATGTAAACAAAACGCCAAATAGTTACTACAATTGTGGCAAATCGCCCGATGATGTCGGATGTAACTACCAGCGAAACGTCGCACTACTCAAATTGTAAATGTTGTGGATTTGCTCTTCAACCACGCCTGTGGGCTGAAATAGTAAACTACACTACACACTACACTATTAACTATTTGGAGTTTTGTTTATGTGATAAATCCCTTACCGATTGGCCGTGGAGGGTTTCTTATGGAGGATCGTTGAGTCGACGGTTTACAAAATCACGACTTGAGTCACCTCGCCCAGGCCTGCCTAAACCCACCCCCCCACGTCCTTTAGGGCGCGTCCAGGAGGAGATCGACACCATCGTGGGCCGCCACCGGATGCCTGTCTACGCCGACCACACTTCGCTGCCCTTCACCAACGCCGTGGTGCACGAGGTGCAGCGCTACGCCAACATGCTGCCCTACAGCTTCCCGCATGCCACGCCGAGTGACGTCACCTTCCGCGGGTACCTCATCCCCAAGGTGAAGGCCACCGCCCCCCCCCCCCCCCCCAGGTGTCCGGAACGCGGTGCCTTTTCGCATTTGGAGTTTGTTGGAACAACATTTTGCTAGTAATTGCTCGAATTGGAAACTGTTGTGAGTGGTCATCTTCTTGGTTCTTTCCTACGCATTTCACAAGTAGTACTAATCGCATATCTGCATTTCCCATAAATATGCTAAATTCCTCTTGATATGCAATTATTTTGTCAAGGCGCCCTTCCCCCCTCGATCCCAGCTTAAATAGTCGCTCCAAGCCTGGAGTGTGTCATTCAGACTCTGTCTACTCGACAGACCTGCTCTCCACCTGAGGACGGCTTCTTGCGTTGTGGCCGAAACGTCGTGAGAATTATTTTATTATGTTTTATTTTAATATTTTTATTATTTTATTATTTCCATTCTACGTGACTTTAACGAAAGAACCAAGAAGATGAATCCCTGCAGTCACGAAAGCTGTTGTTAGTGGGTTTAACTCTCCAACACACAACCGGCTCGAGCTCTACCTCGTAAAGAAATTGGCCACGTTTCGTTCGCACGACACAAGCCTTTTGTCGATTTGGCCGTGTCGGGTCGGCGTATTCACTGACGCATTTTGATACGAACACGATCTAACGCAACCAAAAAACCCCACCTCTATTGCAAGCAATATTGGTCGCGAAAACTCTCACTGCATCTCGACTTAAAGCTTTCGTGACTGCAGGAATTCATATTCTTTGGGTCTTTCGGTAAAGTCACGTAGAACAAATTTGTTTTACAAACTATCGCTGCGATCGAAGACGTCGTAGTTTTTTTGTTTGTTCTACGTGGCTTTACCGAATGATCCGAAGAGTATGAACTCCCACTCCATGTCACATGCCTTTTTGATTGCTTTTTTAAATCCTTTATATTAAGTTCGCTTGCTTGCTTGCGTGCTTGCTTGCTTGCGTGCTTGCTTGCTTGCTTACGACCGTGCAAATCTTTCGGTCGTTTTTTAACCCACTTCCCGTGATCCAATCGAGCTGACATTTTCCACACAGACTCGTTGTGCGAGACAATTAATGTTCGTGAAAAAAAATTCCCAAAATTTTACACTGTTTAGGGAAAACAAATTAAATATTTAATTACCAATTGCTTAATACTGGCAGACAATCATCTGACCCATAGGTGGCAGCAATCTCAAGCTAGAGGATGAGAGGACTCTAGCCGCCACGCATATAAAACATTTATAGTGAAAAACTTTGTTTTTACGGGTTTGTATTATTTAACATTCGATTTTACTACTAATGTGATGTCACCAAATGTCTGCGTGGACCCGCCACCCCTCCCCCTACAGGGAATGCAGGTTATCCCCGTGTTGGGCAGTGTGCTCAAGGACCCCTCCATGTGGGAGACGCCCGACGACTTTAACCCGGGGCACTTCCTCGATGCCGCCGGGCAGTTCCGGCAGCGCGAGGCCTTCATGCCCTTCTCTGCAGGTACATTGTGGCTGACGCGAGTGGGCGAACGATCATTGGGTTTGCTTGCTGGGGCTGAGAGTGCGCGATTGTAAATCCGCGTTACAGCAACGCTCGCGTTCCTCTCGACAACACATCGCTAAGTAGTAACTAATTGGTGCGTTGCTTACGTTGAAAATGGCCGTGTCGGGTGGCGGAAGGGTAAGACAACATTTTTATTCTTTGTGTCTTTCGGGAAAGCTTAACCGAACGACCGAAAGAATTTAAATTACTGCAATCACGAAAGCTTTAAGGTCAAGATACAACATTTATACACGATCCAACCCCAAAAACCTTCATTATGCATTTTGTATGTTATGCTTTGCCGGGGTACCGATGCTTTCGTTGATGAAACCCGATGTTCCACAGCTTCTGAGCTCACGGGGTTTACGATAAACATGAACTGACGCCGATCTGAAGCGCTCCCCGCGCCATCTCTTCCCCCCTCGCGACCTCGCCAGGTCGCCGCCTGTGCCTCGGGGAGTCTCTGGCCAAGACGGAGCTCTTCATCTTCTTCTCGTCCCTGATGCACACCTTCACCTTCGCCCCTCCGCCCGGCTGCCCGGCTCCCGCGCCCGTGAGCCCGGCGACGTTCATCCACTCGCCGCCCCAGTACCACGTGTGCGCCCTCGGACGCACTCCGATCGCCTGAGCGTGCGAGGAGTGGGGGAGGCATGAGGAGTGGGGAGAGCAGGAAGATGAGTGGAGGACGAGATGTGGAGGGAAAGGGGAGGAGGGGGGATGAGGAGGGGGAGGCTCGCAAAGTCTTCGCACTCTCTCTGCTCTCACGCCGACGAGGTCTGTGTACCGTGAGAGCAACTCCCCTCGAAATCTACGGTGGCTCGGAGATGTTAACTATCTCGCCTGGTATACAGGAGGTCCTGGGTTCCATCCCGACCCTGTGACGCCTGCTGCAATATTTGGAGCTTGCGTGCCTTTTTCTTTCATCATCATCATGGTGGCTAGATGTTAGCGAAAGTGAGGGGAAAAAGTATTTGATCCCCTGCTGATTCTGTACGTTGGCCTAGCCAGTCTACAGACCTTAATCCCACAGAAAATCTGTGGAGGGAGCTGAAGGTTCGAGTTGCCAAACGTCAGCCTCGAAACCTTAATGACTTGGAGAAGATCTGCAAAGAGGAGTGGGACAAAATCCCGCCTGAGATGTGTGCAAACCTGGTGGCCAACTACAAGAAACGTCTGACCTCTGTGATTGCCAACAAGGGTTTTGCCACCAAGTACTAAGTCATGTTTTGCAGAGGGGTCAAATACTTATTTCCCTCATTAAAATGCAAATCAATTTATAACATTTTTGACATGCGTTTTTCTGGATTTTGTTGTTGTTATTCTGTCTCTCACTGTTCAAATAAACCTACCATTAAATTATAGACTGATCATTCTTTGTCAGTGCTCGCTAACAGCACTTGCCCCTACAGTCTGTTAAGGCTATATGGGGGATCTTTGTGTGTGTGTGGCCACTGGGGAGACAAAGGCGGTCGGGCGTGGTGCTGGCCACCCACCCCCTAGTGTGCCACAGTGCCACCATTCGTAGCTGCTGCTGCTCGCTACCAACAGCACTTGCACAAGCAGTCTGTTAAGGCTTACACACGGGATCTTGGTCTTTTTAACGTGTAGCTGTGTGTACGTGTTAGGTTCACAATATAAATACGACTAACGGGAAGTACCCGGCGTTGCCCGGGCGAAAAAGACACACACACGTCGACCTACACACAGACACACACGGACCCACGCACACATCCACTTACACGCAGACATATCGACGTACACACAGCGACTCGCACACATCTGACACGGACTCGCGCACACACCCACCTCGTCTTAGACACACAGACATCGACACACACACACACACCTCGCCTTAGACACACAGACATCGACACACACACACACACCTCGCCTTAGACACACAGACATCAACACACACACACACCCCCACCTCGTCGTAGACACACAGACATCGACACACACACACCCACCTCGCCTTAGACACACAGACATCGACACACACACACACCCACCTCGTCTTAGACACACAGGCATCGACACCCACACACACACCTCGTCTTAGACACACAGACATCGACACACACACACACCTCGCCTTAGACACACAGACATCGACACACACACACACACACACCTCGTCTTAGACACACAGACATCGACACCCACACACACACCTCGTCTTAGACACACAGACATCGACACACACACACACCTCGCCTTAGACACACAGACATCGACACACACACACACCCACCTCGTCTTAGACACACAGGCATCGACACCCACACACACACCTCGTCTTAGACACACAGACATCGACACACACACACACCTCGCCTTAGACACACAGACATCGACACACACACACACACCTCGTCTTAGACACACAGACATCGACACCCACACACACACCTCGTCTTAGACACACAGACATCGACACACACACACACCTCGCCTTAGACACACAGACATCGACACACACACACATGGAACTACGCACACACGGACTGACAGACACAGCGCACACGGACGTACACAAACACAGCGACTGTCACACACACACACATATGGACTCGCACACATGGACCCACGCGCACTCTAACTCTTATATGGACTAAATAAGTTTGTAAATAGTTTTCTATGTACGTGACTTTAGCGAAAGAAGGGAGAGGGGAAATGCACGCGCGCGTACAAGTAACTAGGATTGACCACGAGGGTGTTCCGCCATTTTGTGCAAACATTTGCCGCGAGCAATGGCGGCAAATGAAGGCCAACGAATAAACAAGTAAACCTGTAAAAACAAAGTTTTTCACTCTAAATCCTTTATATGCGTGGCGGCTAGAGTCTTCTCGTCCTCTGGCTTGAGATGGCTGCCACCTATGGGTCAGATGATTGTCTGCAGTATTAAGCAATTGGTAATTAAATATTTAATTAGTTGTCCCCAAACAGTGTAAAATTTTTGAAAAAAAATTTCACGAACATTAATTGTCTCGCACAACGAGCCTGTGTGCAAAATGTCAGCTCGATTGGATCATGGGAAGTGGGTTAAAAAACGACCGAAAGGTTTGTACGGTCGTAAGCAAGCAAGCAAGCACGCAAGCAAGCAAGCACGCAAGCAAGCAAGCGAACTTAATATAAAAGATTTAAAAATGAACCCAACCTACCTCTAACTATGAGCAGATGCGCACAAAATCAAGCGTCATTGACATAACGTCACCGCTTAACCCAGGGGCGGTTTCTTCATTAGGGCGATTGGGCGACGCACCACCAATGTCATTCAACCACAGAGTCACGCTAGCCATCACTGTGCCTCTGGATATAGTCCAATCAGCGTCATGTCACGTTCTGTGGAGTACCACCTCTTTTTGGGCGATTTCCCTCCGGCTGAGAATCGCCCCGAGTGGCCCCATAGACTTACATTCAAAGATTTTTTTTTTCGACCGGGGGGCACTGCAATGCATTCTCTATGGCTTCCGGGAGGGCTCGCCCTAACGTGCTTACGTCATCATACGTAAGCACGTTTCATCCAACAATATAATTTGTCGCCACCTAGTGGAATCT
Organism: Lethenteron reissneri; assembly: GCF_015708825.2. NCBI lineage: Eukaryota > Metazoa > Chordata > Hyperoartia > Petromyzontiformes > Petromyzontidae > Lethenteron > Lethenteron reissneri. Next base: position 1,862,229 of record NC_083849.1, read on the forward strand.
TTAATAAAAGAAACTTGAGTGGATTGTATTAATAGTGAGTATAGAAACAAACAAGATGTATTGTAAAAGTCACTTTATTTTTCATTAATATTAAATAAGTGAAGTTGCCTTTACATGCTTAAGCTGTTAATTTATCCATTACATGGGTGGACCTTATCCTTATCAATCATCCAGACATTTGCCCCCCCTGAGAGATTTTGCAGGAGCCGCCACTGGTTCCAAGCACCACCTCAGGATGATCAGCTTCCTTCCTCCCCACACAGACTGGACTCCAAGTTCAAGTTCATGTATTAGGTGTAGCCCTGTGAGCCATTCGGCTCTTGAATCGGGTGCAACCGCAACAAACAGAAAACTAAAACATGAACAAAAAAACATTTTGTAGTGACTATGTGACTGAGTGCAAACAGAAAATCCAAGAAAAGACAGTAAAATATTGCAGAAAAAGCACCGTACACAAAAATGTGCAAACATCCCAGTGGGATGCAAGTCAAACAACAACAACCACAAGACAACTTAGATTAAGGCCATCAGTCTAACTCTGTACTTCAACAAACAACAACAACCACAAGACAACTTAGATTAAGGCCATCAGTCTAACTCTGTACTACAACAAACAACAACAACCACAAGACAACTTAGATTAAGGCCATCAGTCTAACTCTGTACTTCAACAAACAAACATGGCCAAACCAAAAAACGTATCGAAAATCACCAAAATAAAGCCATGAAAGCAAAGAAACAGTGATCATAGGAACTGTGACCGAATTTTCACAATCAACGACGGAAACAACATGTACCACCAAAACTCTGCAGCCATAGCTGCCTGCATGAGTCACTCCACAACAGCAGCAGGAGCATCAGTCGGAGTATCAACATTATCCAAGACGATAATTGCGGAGACGACCCACTGGTGAATGGACCAGCCGTCCACTGCAGAACCCCAGTCGATCACGTCCACCAAGTGGTCATCACCCACAGGGTGGACTCCAAGGGGATGATGGTTGCGGTGCCGACTCACCAACACGGCTGGCTCATCAGGCCGTGGACGAGGAGAGGGTTTCCCCGTGTATGTCAGTCTCACGTCTCCAGCAACAGCAGCCGCGTGGAAACCCATAAAAATAGCAGAATGGAATCGCCACCCCCTCCCCCATAGTTCCCCCACCCCCACCCCTCCCCCCACCCCACCCCCACCCCCAACCTCCCCCCACCCCTCCCTCCACCCCTCCCCCCACCCCTCCCCCCTCCCCCCACCCCTCCCCCCACCCCCACCCCCCACGGTTCCCCCACCCCTCCCCCACCCCCCAACCCTCACCCCACCACCCACCCCCCGCCCCCCACGGTTCCCCACCCCTCCCCCCACCCCCCACTGTTCCCCCACCCCCACGGTTCCCCCACCCCCCACCCCTCCCCCCACCCCTCCCCCCACCCCTCCCCCCACCCCTTCCCCACCCCCTCCCCCCACCCCTCCCCCCACCCCTCCCCCCACCCCCTCCCCCCACCCCCCACGGTTCCCCCACCCCCCTCCCCCCACCCCTCCCCCCACCCCCCCACTGTTCCCCCACCCCCCACGGTTCCCCCACCCCCCACCCCTCCCCCCACCCCTCCCCCCACCCCTTCCCCCACCCCCTCCCCCCACCCCTCCCCCCACCCCTCCCCCCCACCCCCTCCCCCCACCCCCCACGGTTCCCCCACCCCTCCCCCCACCCCTCCCCCCACCCCCCCTGTTCCCCCACCCCCCACGGTTCCCCCACCCCCCCACCCCTCCCCCCACCCCTCCCCCCACCCCTCCCCCCACCCCTTCCCCCACCCCCTCCCCCCACCCCCTCCCCCCACCTCTCCCCCCCACCCCTCCCCCCACCCCTCCCCCCACCCCCTCCCCCCACCCCCCACGGTTCCCCCACCCCTCCCCCCACCCTCCCCCCACCCCCACTGTTCCCCCACCCCCACGGTTCCCCCACCCCCCACCCCTCCCCCACCCCTCCCCCCACCCCTCCCCCCACCCCTTCCCCCACCCCCTCCCCCCACCCCTCCCCCCCCCACCCCTCCCCCCACCCCTTCCCCACCCCCTCCCCCCACCCCTCCCCCCCACCCCCTCCCCCCACCCCCTCCCCCCACCCCCCACGGTTCCCCACCCTCCCCCACCCTCCCCCCACCCCCCACTGTTCCCCCACCCCCCACGGTTCCCTCCCCCCCCACCTCCCCCACCCCTCCCCCCACCCTCCCCCCACCCCCTCCCCCCACCCCCTTCCCCCACTCCCTTCCCCCCACCTTTCCCCCACCCCTCCCCCACCCCTTCCCCCACCCCTCCCCCCACCCCTCCCCCCACCCCTCCCCCAACCCCCTCCCCCACCCCTCCCCCCACCCCCTCCCCCCACCCCCTTCCCCCACCCCCCACGGTTCCCCACCCCTCCCCCACCCCTCCCCCCACCCCCCACTGTTCCCCCACCCCCCACGTTCCCCACCCCCCACCCCTCCCCCCACCCCTCCCCCCACCCCTCCCCCCACCCCTTCCCCCACCCCCTCCCCCCACCCCTCCCCCACCCCTCCCCCCACCCCCTCCCCCCACCCCCCACGGTTCCCCCACCCCTCCCCCCACCCCTCCCCCCACCCCCACTGTTCCCCCACCCCCCACGTTCCCCCACCCCCCACCCCTCCCCCCACCCCTCCCCCCACCCCTCCCCCCACCCCTTCCCCCACCCCCTCCCCCACCCCTCCCCCCACCCCTCCCCCCACCCCCTCCCCCCACCCCCCACGGTTCCCCCACCCCTCCCCCCACCCCTCCCCCCACCCCCCACTGTTCCCCCACCCCCCACGGTTCCCCCACCCCCCACCCCTCCCCCCACCCCTCCCCCCACCCCTCCCCCACCCCTTCCCCCACCCCCTCCCCCCACCCCTCCCCCCACCCCTCCCCCCACCCCTCCCCCCACCCCTCCCCCACCCCTTCCCCCACCCCCTCCCCCCACCCCTCCCCCCACCCCTCCCCCCACCCCCTCCCCCCACCCCCCACGGTTCCCCCACCCCTCCCCCACCCTCCCCCCACCCCCCACTGTTCCCCCCACCCCCCACGGTTCCCCCACCCCCCACCCCACCCCCCACCCCTCCCCCCACCCCTCCCCCCACCCCTCCCCCCACCCCTCCCCCCACCCCTTCCCCCACCCCTTCCCCCACCCCCTCCCCCCCCCCTCCCCCAACCCTCCCCCCCCCCTCCCCCCACCCCTTCCCCCACCCCCTCCCCCACCCCCCCCACCCCTCCCCCCACCCCCCTCCCCCACCCCTCCCCCCCACCCCTCCCCCCACCCCTCCCCCCACCCCTCCCCCCACCCCTCCCCCCCACCCCTTCCCCCACCCCTCCCCCCACCCCTCCCCCCACCCCTCCCCCCACCCCTCCCCCCCCACCCCTCCCCCCCACCCCTCCCCCCACCCCTCCCCCCACCCCTCCCCCACCCCCTCCCCCACCCCCCCCCCCACCCCTCCCCCCACCCCCTCCCCCCACCCCCCACGGTTCCCCCACCCCTCCCCCCACCCCTCCCCCCACCCCCCACTGTTCCCCCACCCCCCACGGTTTCCCCCACCCCCCACCCCTCCCCCCACCCCTCCCCCCACCCCTCCCCCCACCCCTTCCCCCACCCCCTCCCCCCACCCCTCCCCCCACCCCTCCCCCCACCCCCTCCCCCCACCCCCCACGTTTCCCCACACCTCCCTCCCCCCACCCCTCCCCCACCCCCCACTGTTTCCCCCACCCCCCACGGTTCCCCACCCCCCACCCCTCCCCCACCCCCCTCCCCCCACCACCTCCCCCCACCCCTTCCCCACCGCCTTCCCCACCCCCTCCCCCCACCCCCTCCCCCCACCCCTCCCTCCCACCCCCTCCCCCCACCACCCCCACGGTTCCCCCACCCCCTCCCCCCACCCCTCCCGCCCAGCCCCCCACTGTTCCCCCACCCCCCACGTTTCCCCCACCCCCCACCCCTCCCCACCACCCCTCCCCCCCCCTCCCCCCACCCCTCCCCCACCCCATCCCCACCCTCTCCCCCACCCCCTCCCCCCACCCCCCTCCCCCCACCCCTTCCCCCACCCCCTCCCCCCACCCCTCCCCCCACCCTCCCCCCACCCCCCACGGTTCCCTCCAGCCCCTCCCCCCACCCCTCCCCCCACTCCCCCACTGTTCCCCCCCACCACCCCACCGGTTCCCCCCCCCCCACCCCTGCCCCCACCCCTCCCCCCACCCCTCCCCCACCCCTTCCCCCACCCCCTCCCCCCACACCCCCCCCACCCCCCCCCACCCCTTCCCCCACCCCCTCCCCCCACCCCTCCCCCCACCCCTCCCCCCCACCCCCCCCCCCACCCCCCACGGTTCCCCCACCCCCCACCCCTCCCCCCACCCCTCCCCCACCCCCTCCCCCCACCCTTCCCCCACCCCCCCCCCACCCCCCCCCACCCCTCCCCCCCCCCCCACCCCTCCCCCACACCCCCTCCCCCCACCCCCCTCCCCCACCCCTCCCCCACCCCCCTCCCCCCAACCCCCCACGGTTCCCCCACCCCCCCCCACCCCCCCCCCCCCCCCACCCCCACCCCCCACCCCCCACGTTCCCCCACCCCCCACCCCCCCCCCACCCCCCCCCCACCCTCCCCCACCCCCCCCCCCCACCCTCCCCCCACCCTCCCCCCACCCCTCCCCCCACCCCCTCCCCCCACCCCCCACGGTTCCCCCACTCATTTTTCACCGACGTGACTTTACCGAAAGAACTAAGAGTAATGAATCCTTGCAGTCACGAAAGCTTCAAATCTGGAACGTATCATCGACAGCGGTTAACATCGCACGCCTCGCCAAAGAGAAGCAGTTCCAGCCATCGCATTCGGGGCGAGCTAATGAAACGTTTGACCAAATTTCACGGGGAAATTTTTAAGTTGATAATTTTGTATGGGCCCGCAAATGATGTTATATAAATATCCAAATAGCCCTTGGCAGAAAAAAGGTTCCCCACCCATGCAGTTTAGGGGGTGCTAAGGCAATGACGAAATAGGCAAAACGTTTACGCACTTGGAATAAGCCTTGCGGCCAATTCAAATTTCAAATTTACATGCCGACGTGATGTCACTGTAGGAGCTGGTGGTGGCAGACGCTGTCTCCCCGACAGACCTGTTCTTCACCTGATGACCTGTTCTTCACCTGAGGACCTGTTCTTCACCAGAGGACCTGTTCTTCACCTGAGGACCTGTTCTTCACCTGAGGACCTGTTCTTCAACTGAGGACCTGTTCTTCACCTGAGGACCTGTTCTTCAACTGAGGACCTGTTCTTCACCTGAGGACCTGTTCTTCACCTGAGAACCTGTTCTTCACCTGAGGACCTGTTCTTCACCTGAGGACCTGTTCTTCACCTGAGGACCTGTTCTTCACCTGAGGACCTGTTCTTCACCTGAGGACCTGTTCTTCACCTGAGGACCTGTTCTTCACCTGAGGACCTGTTCTTCACCTGATGACCTGTTCTTCACCTGAGGACCTGTTCTTCACCTGAGGACCTGTTCTTCACCTGAGGACCTGTTCTTCACCTGAGGACCTGTTCTTCACCTGAGGACCTGTTCTTCACCTGAGGACCTGTTCTTCACCTGAGGACCTGTTCTTCACCTGAGGACCTGTTCTTCACCTGAGGACCTGTTCTTCACCTGAGGACCTGTTCTTCACCTGATGACCTGTTCTTCACCTGAGGACCTGTTCTTCACCTGAGGACCTGTTCTTCACCTGAGGACCTGTTCTTCACCTGAGGACCTGTTCTTCACCAGAGGACCTGTTCTTCACCTGAGGACCTGTTCTTCACCTGAGGACCTGTTCTTCACCAGAGGACCTGTTCTTCACCTGAGGACCTGTTCTTCACCTGAGGACCTGTTCTTCACCTGAGGACCTGTTCTTCACCTGAGGACCTGTTCTTCACCTGAGGACCTGTTCTTCACCTGAGGACGGCTGCTTGCGTTGTGGCCGAAACGTCGTGAGAATTGTATTTTATTATGTTTTATTTTTATTATTTTTTATTTCCCTTCTACTTGACTTTACCGAAAGAACCAAGAAGATGGCTAGGAGATGTTGACTACGTCGCCTGGTACGCAGGAGGTCGTGGGTTCGATCCCGACCCTAATGATGCCTGCTGTATATTTGGAGTCGTGAGAATTATCTAATATGTTTTATTTCTATTATTTTATTATTTCCCTTCTACGTGACTTTACCGAAAGAACCAAGAAGATAGATTCTTTATTTTACCCAATAAAAAGTTAAGGCCTCCCCACTCCACGCTGAGTAGCTCTGGAGCAATCGCTCGCTCTCTCTTTGTCAGAAGCGATCTCTGGCTGTCACTGATGATGGTTGCTCAGCGAAGTTGTGACTCATCGTCGTTATTCTCGCGTGGGGAATTCACAGCCGCAGGCAAATACTCGAAAGTCGTGGCGATGTTGAATGTTAAAGTGGAGGGGGTGGGGGTGGAGACACCACACAGAGAGAGAGAGACGCAGACTCCAAATATACAGCAGGCGTCATCAGGGTCGGGATCGAACCCACGATCGCCTGTGTACCAGGCGAGGTAGTCAACATATCCTAGCCACCGTGATGATGAAAGATAGACGCAGCCTCCAAATATACAGCAGGCGTCGTCAGGGTCGGGATCGAACCCACGATCGCCTGTGTACCAGGCGAGGTAGTCAACATCTCCTAGCCACCGTGATGATGAAAGATAGACGCAGACTCCAAATATACAGCAGGCGTCGTCAGGGTCGGGATCGAACCCACGATCGCCTGTGTACCAGGCGAGGTAGTCAACATCTCCTAGCCACCGTGATGATGAGAGAGAGACGCAGACTCCAAATATACAGCAGGCGTCGTCAGGGCCGGGATCGAACCCACGACCTCCTGCGTACCAGGCGAGGTAGTTAACATCTCGTAGCCACCGTGATGATGATAGAGAGAGAGACGCAGACTCCAGATATACAGCAGCAGCAGGCTTCGTCAGGGTCAGGATCGAACCCACGACCTCCTGCGTACCAGGCGAGGTAGTTAACATCTCGTAGCCACCGTGATCATGATGATGATGAGAGAGAGAGACGCACAGCCTCCAAATATTCAGCAGGTGTCATCAGAGCCGGGTTAGCACCTCCGGCCCTCCCATGTACCAGGCGAGGTTGTCAACATCTCATAGCCACCGTGATGATGATAGAGAAATAGAGAGAGACACAGACTCCAAATATACAGCACCCATCATCAAGGCCGGGATCGAACCCACGACCTCCTGTAGACCAGGCGAGGTCGTCAACATCTCCTAGCCACCGTGATGATGATGATAGAGAGATAGAGAGAGACACAGACTCTAAATATACAACAGCCATCATCAGGGCCGGGATCGAACCCACGACCTCCTGTAGACCAGGCGAGGTCGTCAACATATCCTAGTCACCGTGATGATGATGATGAGAGATAGAGAGAGACACAGACTCCAAATATACAGCACCCATCATCAGGGCCGGGATCGAACCCACGACCTCCTGTAGACCAGGCGAGGTCGTCAACATCTCCTAGTCACCGTGATGATGATGATAGAGAGATAGAGAGAGACACAGACTCCAAATATACAGCAGCCGCCATCAGGGTCGGGATCGAACCCACGACCTCCTGCGTACCAGGCGAGGTCGTCAACATCTCCTAGTCACCGTGATGATGATGATAGAGAGATAGAGAGAGACACAGACTCCAAATATACAGCAGCCGTCATCAGGGTCGGGATCGAACCCACGACCTCCTGCGTACCAGGCGAGGTAGTCAACACATCGTAGCCACCGTGATGATGATGAGAGAGACACGCAAACTTCAAATAGGCGTCGTCAGGGTCGGGATCGAACCCACGACCTCCTGCGTACCAGGCGAGGTAGTTAACATCTCGTAGCCACCGTGATCATGATGATGATGAGAGAGAAAGACGCACAGCCTCCAAATATTCAGCAGGTGTCGTCAGAGCCGGGTTAGCACCTCCGGCCCTCCCATGTATCAGGCGAGGTAGTCAACATCTCATAGCCACCGTGATGATGATGATAGAGAGATAGATAGAGACACAGACTCCAAATATACAGCAGCCATCATCAGGGTCAGGATCGAACCCACGACCTCCTGTACACCAGGCGAGGTCGTCAACATCTCCTAGTCACCGTGATGATGATGATAGAGAGATAGAGAGAGACACAGACTCCAAATATACAGCAGCCATCATCAGGGTCGGGATCGAACCCACGACCTCCTGCGCACCAGGTGAGGTCGTCACCACGTGACCACCTCGTCAACACGTGGCCACCGCGTCACACCTGCTTACAAGCCCCGCCTCATTGCGTGCCTCACCTCTCACACGTGACGCGTCGCTTGCAGAAGCCGCCCCAAGCGATAAATGTGACCCAGTGAGATTCCTACCCGTATCGTTCTCCAGATGTGTTAGTGTACGTGTGTGTGTTTGTGTGTCTATCTATATATACGGGACGAAGCGAGGGCCCCATCCAAAACAGAGGACTTCCTGCGGCTGGTTTCTACGCTTCGTAAAGGTGGCGGATAGTCAGTCTTAACCCACGTTCTTATCACTGACCACGATCTGTAGGACTTTTCTCTCTGTGTCTCTCTTTGTCTGTCTCAGTGTGTCTCTCTCTGTGTCTGTGTCTCACTCTGTGCGTCTCTCTGTGTGTGTCTCTCTGTGTCTCTCTTTCTGTCTGTATCTCTCTCTCTCTGTGTCTCTCTTTATCTGTGTCTGTATCTGTGTGTCTCTCTCTCTGTGTCTCTGTGTCTCTGTTTCTCTGTCTCAGTGTGTCTCTCTCTGTGTCTGTGTCTCACTCTGTGCGTCTCTCTGTGTGTGTGTGTCTCTCTGTCTCTCTTTCTCTGTCTGTATCTCTCTCTGTGTCTCTCTTTCTCTGTGTCTGTCTCTGTGTGTCTCTCTCTGTGTCTCTCTGTCTATCTTTGTCTGTCTCAGTGTCGCTCTCTCTGTGTGTGTCTCTCTCTGTGCGTCTCTCTCTGTATCTGTGTCTCTCTGTGTCTCTCTTTCTCTGTCTCTGTGTGTCTCTCTCTGTGTCTCTCTTTCTCTGTGTCTGTCTCTGTGTCTCTTTCCCTGTGTGTCTCTCTATGTATCTGTGTCTCTCTGTCTCTCTTTCTCTGTCTGTATCTCTCTCTCTCTGTGTCTCTCTTTCTCTGTCTGTATCTCTCTCTCTGTGTCTCTCTCTGTGCGTCTCTTTCTGTATCTGTGTCTCTCTGTGTCTCTCTTTCTCTGTCTGTATCTCTCTGTGTCTCTCTTTCTCTGTCTCAGTGTCTCTCTCTCTGTGTGTGTCTCTCTCTCTCTCTGTCTCACTGTGTCTCTGTGTCTCTGTCTCGCTCGCTCTGCGTCTCTGTCTCTCTGTGTGTGTCTCTCTCTCCGCCTCTCTGTATGTGTCTCTCTCTCTCTGTCTCTCTCTGCCTCTATTTGTCTCTGTGTCTCTCTGGCCACGCGTCAGTGCCGTGTCCTGTCTCACAGCGGTCGAGCAAGCCGCGTAGCCCGAGCTCTTCCTCGTGATACTATCACTTGCTTAAGTCTGCCGGCAATGTTAGGCTGTGGCCAAATATTAAGTTCCACGCCTGGTATGCAGGATGCTCGTGGGTTCGAACCCGACCCTGGCGCCTGCTGTATATGTGGAGTCTGCGTGTCTCTCTATCATCATCATCACGGTGGCTAGGATATGTTAACTACCTCGCCTGGTGTACAGGAGGTCGTGGGTTCGATCCCGACCCTGGCGCCTGCTGCTGTATATTTGGAGTCTGCGTATCTCTCTGTCATCATCATCACCTTGGCTAGGATATGTTGACTACCTCGCTGGTGTACAGGAGGTCGTGGGTTCGATCCCGACCATGACGCCTGCTGCTGCTGCTGCTGTAGATTTGGAGTTTGCGTGTCTCTCTCTTCGTGCTCGCGTGGATTTTTTTCCGGGTCTTCCGCGACGTGTCCCCTCCACGTTTAGAATCGACATCACCACCATCACCACCATCACCACCATCACCACCATCATCACCACCACCACCACCATCACCACCACTATCACCACCACCATCACCATCATCACCATCATCACCACCACCATCACCACCATCACCACCACCACCATCACCACCACCACCATCACCACCACCATCACCACCACCACCATCACCACCACCATCACCACCATCACCACGACGCGTTCAGCGCGTTTGGCTTCTGCTGTAAATCCCCACGTGATGATGGTGGTGGTGGTGGTGATGGTGGTGATGGTGGTGGTGAGGATGATGTTGGTGGTGATGGTGGTCGTGATGGTGATGATGGTGGTGATGATGATGATGGTGGTGATGGTGGTGATGATGGTGGTGGTGATGATGATGGTGATGATGGTGATGATGGTGGTGATGGTGATGATGATGGTGATGATGATGGCGATGATGATGGTGATGAGCCGCGATCATTTGTGATCGCCCAGGTCGCTTCTGAAAGAGAGCTACTCAGTAGGGTCTTACCGGATTTTATTTTTTAAATAAAATACATAGTATAGTGTAGTCTATGGCCAATGTTAATCTACGGGCTGTGATTGCCACTGTAATGCGAGTCTGTGGGCAATGTTAATCCATGGGTTATGATATTGGCTGTGTAACGGGAGTGCGCTAGCAGTGGATCAATAACCGGTTCGAATCCAGAACCGGTTAGAATATCACGTCAATACGAGCTTGATTTTGCGAATGTGCCAGCCACCGCATGCCAAAGCTGCTTCTGTTTGGCCGGAGAGATGGGTGGGTCGGGGGGGTGGGGGCTGAACGGGCGCGGCACAGATTTGAGAAGAGATTTGTTACTTAGATGCGGTACAGGAGGATGTGGAGCTGAGTGGACCTGAAGGTGACCCGGTACCAGCGGTGTCGAGATCGTCCTCTGTGGAGGAAGCTCGTGAAGGACGCTGCTGATGCTGCTACTGGGCAGTTGCAGGCAGTCGCGCTTCGAGTAACAGCGGAGGGCGGAGGAGCGACGCTCACAGCAACGAGCGGATTGGCAGACGGATGAAACTAATTTCCGTAGAACTGCTTTTTCTGTTTGCTTTGGCACGGTTGGCCACGTACGGTGCAAACGAAGTTCAATAGAAACATCCCTGTCCATAGACTCAACACTGCCCATAGACTCAACTACTGCCCATAGACTCAACATTGCACCATAGACTCAACTACTGACCATAGACTCAACACTGCACCATAGACTCAACACTGCCCATAGACTCAACACTGCCCATAGACTCAACACTGCCCATAGACTCAACACTGCCCATAGACTCAACATTGCACCATAGACTCAACTACTGCCCATAGACTCAACACTGCACCATAGACTCAACACTGCCCATAGACTCAACACTGCACCATAGACTCAACACTGCCCATAGACTCAACACTGCCCATAGACTCAACACTGCACCATAGACTCAACACTGCCCATAGACTCAACACTGTCCATAGACTCAACACTGCACCATAGACTCAACACTGCCCGTAGATTCAACACTGCCCATAGACTCAACACTGCACCATAGACTCAACACTGCCCATAGACTCAACATTGCACCATAGACTCAACTACTGCCCATAGACTCAACACTGCCCATAGACTCAACACTGCCCATAGACTCAACTACTGCCCATAGACTCAACACTGCCCATAGACTCAACACTGCCCATAGACTCAACACTGCACCATAGACTCAACACTGCCCATAGACTCAACACTGCACCATAGACTCAACACTGCACCATAGACTCAACACTGCCCATAGACTCAACACTGCCCATAGACTCAACACTGCACCATAGACTCAACACTGCCCATAGACTCAACACTGTCCATAGACTCAACACTGCCCATAGACTCAACACTGCACCATAGACTCAACACTGCCCATAGACTCAACACTGCACCATAGACTCAACACTGCCCATAGACTCAACACTGCACCATAGACTCAACACTGCCCATAGACTCAACACTGCCCATAGACTCAACACTGCACCATAGACTCAACACTGCCCATAGACTCAACACTGTCCATAGACTCAACACTGCACCATAGACTCAACACTGCCCATAGATTCAACACTGCCCATAGACTCAACACTGCACCATAGACTCAACACTGCCCATAGACTCAACACTGTCCATAGACTCAACACTGCACCATAGACTCAACACTGCCCATAGACTCAACACTGCACCATAGACTCAACACTGCCCATAGACTCAACACTGCACCATAGACTCAACACTGCCCATAGACTCAACACTGCACCATAGACTCAACACTGCCCATAGACTCAACACTGTCCATAGACTCAACACTGCACCATAGACTTAACACTGCCCATAGACTCAACACTGCCCATAGACTCAACACTGCACCATAGACTCAACACTGCCCATAGACTCAACACTGCACCATAGACTCAACACTGCCCATAGACTCAACACTGCACCATAGACTCAACACTGCCCATAGACTCAACACTGCCCATAGACTCAACACTGCACCATAGACTCAACACTGCCCATAGACTCAACACTGTCCATAGACTCAACACTGCCCATAGACTCAACACTGCCCATAGACTCAACACTGCACCATAGACTCAACACTGCCCATAGACTCAACACTGTCCATAGACTCAACACTGCACCATAGACTCAACACTGCCCATAGACTCAACACTGTCCATAGACTCAACAGTGCACCATAGACTCAACACTGTCCATAGACTCAACACTGCCCATAGACTCAACACTGCACCATAGACTCAACACTGCCCATAGACTCAACACTGTCCATAGACTCAACACTGCACCATAGACTCAACACTGCCCATAGACTCAATACTGCACCACAGACTCAACACTGCACCATAGACTCAACACTGCCCATAGACTCAACACTGTCCATAGACTCAATACTGCACCACAGACTCAACACTGCCCATAGACTCAACACTGTCCATAGACTCAACACTGCCCATAGACTCAACACTGCCCATAGACTCAACACTGCACCATAGACTCAACACTGCCCATAGACTCAACACTGTCCATAGACTCAACAGTGCACCGTAGACTCAACACTGCCCATAGATTCAACACCGCCCACAGACTCAACACCGCCCATAGACTCAACACTGCACCACAGACTCAACACTGCCCGTAGACTCAGCACTGCCCGTAGACTCAACACTGCCCGAAAAACTCAACACTGCCCGTAGACTCAACACTGCCCATAGATTCAACACTGCCCATAGACTCAATACTGCACCACAGACTCAACACTGCCCGTAGACTCAACACTGCCCGAAAAACTCAACACTGCCCATAGATTCAACACTGTCCATAGACTCAACACTGCCCATAGACTCAACACTGCACCATAGATTCAACACTGCCCATAGACTCAGCACTGTCCATAGACTCAACACTGCCCATAGACTCAACACTGTCCATAGACTCAACACTGTCCATAGACTCAGCACTGCACCACAGACTCAACACTGCACCATAGATTCAACACTGCCCATAGACTCAACACTGCACCACAGACCAAATGGTACAGATACAATGGGAGGCTGATCGATGCCCGGGTGCGGTCAAGAGATGGCTTACTATTGCTCAACCACGTGATGTATGCCGATGATCTGGTGATTGCTGCTCACTCAGAGGAGGAGTTGGAGGCGCTGCTGCTGAACCTGGAGCTTGCCACCAAGAGGTGGGGGCTGACCAAAACTAAGCACCTGCCTGGGTATTTTGTACCATCTGACACTCCACCCCCACAATTCCCAATTGGTGATAGGGCAGTTGTGGAGAAAGTGGCGAGTTTCCCATTCCTGGGCGGTGTGCTCATGACCGGCTCCGGTTGAACAGCAGAGGTCTCACTCCGAATCAGTCGAGCGGCATTATATTTTCATCGGTTGCGTAACGCTGTGTGGAAGCTACCTGGTCTGTCGCTCAACACGAAGCTTCAGGTCTTCTCGGCCACGGTCATTCCCTCCCTTCTCTACACTTGCGAAACGTGGACCCCCTTAATGGCACATCTTCGCCGGTTAGAAACATTTAGGCTGGCCTGCCTACGATCCATCCTGGGTTTAACTAGGCTGGATTGTGTGAGAAGCTCACAAATCCTTGAAAGATGTGGACAAGTCCCATTGGTGAGCTCCTCCAGCAGGCAAGGCTGCATTGGCTGGGTCATGTAGCCCGCATGCCCAGCCACCGCATGCCTAAATAGCTTTTGTTCGGCGGAGGATCAACGCTCACAACAACGAGCAGAGCGCCGAATGGCTAAAGCGCACAGCAAGTTGGCACAGTAGGGGACACGGGTTGTGCATCAGCCAGTCGTCTCAGTCAGTCGACCCGTAGTACCTGCTGGGTCTGCCCCGTGACCTCCTACCAGCGGGCGTTCGACACTTCACGTGGCCTCAAGGTGCACAGCCTGGCACAAGCGTCGTGGTGACGTCACCGCTACTTAGTGGCGAATGGCGGTTGTTGTTGTTGTGTGTGTGTCCAGTTGTGTGTACAGGTGTGTGGGGAGTGGTGGTGCAGCGGTTAGCGCTACACTGCGCTAACAAACCTGGCGACCCGGGTTCGATTCCCGCTCACGGCCAACACCACCAGTGACGATTGTCTGAACCCGTCCTGGGCCTCCCCTAGGTCGACTCAGCCTCAAATGAGTACCTGGTGCGGTGTGTAGTAAACATCGCCACTGGGGAGACAAAGGCGGTCGGGCGTGGTGTTGGCCACCCACCCCCTCGTGTGTGCCGTTCCAGCCTTCATAGGTGCTCGCGAAAAGCACTTGCCCCTACAGTCTGTTAAGGCTACACGGGGGATCTTTGTTTGTGTGTGTACAGGTGTGTACAGGTGTGTGTAGGTGTGTGTGTAGGTTTGTGTGTACAGGAATGTGTAGGTGTGTGTGTAGGTGTGTGTGTACAGGTGTGTGTAGGTGTGTGTGTGTGTGTACAGGTGTGTGTAGGTGTGTGTGTGTATCGTTGCGTGTGTACAGGTGAGAGTGTGTACAGGTGGTTGTTGGCCTGGCACAAGCCTCGTGGTGACGTCACCGCTACTTAGTGGCGAATGGCGGTTGATGTTGTTGTGTGTATAGTTGTGTGTACATGTTTGTGTGTGTGTAGGTGTGTGTGTAGGTGTGTGTGTGCATGTGTGTGCGTGCCGCTCGCTAACTTCACTTGCCCCTACAGTCTGTTAGAGGCTACACGGGGGATCTTTGTTTGTGTGTGTACAGGTGTGTACAGGTGTGTGTAGGTGTGTGTGTAGGTTTGTGTGTACAGGAATGTGTAGGTGTGTGTGTAGGTGTGTGTGTACAGGTGTGTGTAGGTGTGTGTGTGTGTGTGTACAGGTGTGTGTAGGTGTGTGTGTGTATCGTTGCGTGTGTACAGGTGAGAGTGTGTACAGGTGGTTGTTGGCCTGGCACAAGCCTCGTGGTGACGTCACCGCTACTTAGTGGCGAATGGCGGTTGTTGTTGTTGTGTGTATAGTTGTGTGTACATGTTTGTGTGTGTGTAGGTGTGTGTGTAGGTGTGTGTGTGTGCACCTGTATGTGTGTCAAACTTGTTTCACACCGATTATAGCCAACCGCGCTTATCGGAAATGCGGGATGGGTGGGGGAAGACAAACACACTTAAATACAACAGCAAGCGGTTCTAAAGAAATTCGTTTTCAGTTTAGTATAGTGGGGTAGTGTAAAGTGTATTGCGTATGTGTGTTGAACTTTTCGATTTAAAGCTTTAGTGACTGCAGGGATTCATCTTCTTGGTTCTTTCGGTAAAGTCACGTAGAATGGAAATAATAAAATAATAAAAATTAAACGTAATAGAATAATTCTCACGACGTTTCGGCCACAACGCAAGCAGCCGTCCTCAGGTCATTCAGACTCTGTCTACTCGACAGACCTGCTCTCCACCTGAGGACGGCTGCTTGCGTTGTGGCCGAAACGTCGTGAGAATTGTTCTATTATGTTTTATTTTTCTTTTTTAAATCCTTTATATTAAGTTCGCTTGCTTGCTTGCTTACGACCGTGCAAACCTTTCGGTCGTTTTTTAACCCACTTCCCGTGATCCAATCGAGCTGACATTTTGCACACAGACTCGTTGTGCGAGACACTTAATGTTCGTGAAAATTTTTTTCCTAAATTTTACACTGTTTAGGGAAAACAAATTAAATATTTAATTACCAATTGCTTAATACTGGCAGACAATCATCTGACCCATAGGTGGCAGCCATCTCAAGCCAGAGGACGAGAGGACTCTAGCCGCCACGCATATAAAGGATTTAGAGTGAAAAACTTTGTTTTTACGGGTTATACTTGTTTATTATTTCCATTCTACGTGACTTTACCGAAAGAACCAAGAAGATGTGAAGTTATTTCGCACTGTTCGCAGCAAACAGGTCCAAAGAAATTCGTTTTCAATGTAGTATAGTGGTGTAGTGTATAGTGTAGTGTAAAGAAGCGTAGTACGTATGTGTGTTTCACTTATTTCGCACCATACGTAGCCAAACGTGCTTATCAGATGTGGGGGGGGGGGTGGGGGGAGATAATAAACAAGAATACAGAGCAGTCCCACATACAGTAAACGCGTTTGACAATCTCGAGGATGATGATGTAAAAGTGCAGTTCGCATGACCATGGTTTGTCACCTGGACGAGACACGGCACGTGCTGGGTGTTCCACCCCCCTCCCCTACCCCCCTCCCCTACCCCCTACCCCCCTCCCCTACCCCCCTCCCCCCCTACCCCACTCCCCTACCCCCCTCCTCCCCTACCCCCCTCCCCTACCCCCCTAACCCTACCCCCCTCCCCTACCCCCCCTCCCCTACCCCCTTCCCCCCCTCCCCTACCCCCCCTCCCCTACCCCCCCTCCCCTACCCCCCTCCCCTACCCCCCTCCCCTACCCCCCCTCCCCTACCCCCCTCCCCCCCTCCCCTACCCCCTCCCCCCTCCCCTACCCCCCTCCCCCCTCCCTTCCCCCCTCCCCCCCTTTCCTCCCAACTACCTCGCCTGGTATACAGGAGGGTCGTGGGTTCAATCCCGACCCTGACGCCTGGTGTTTATTTGGTGTTTGCGTGTCTCTCTCTCTCTCATCATCATCATGGTGGCTATGAGATGTTAACTACATCGCACTGGTACACAGGAGGCTCGTGGGGTCGAACCCGACCCTGACGGGGCCCGCCTTATATACCGAACATCTGTGGGAACAAAGCTTCATAATCTCATCGGATCCCTCCTCCTCCTCCTGCAGTCGAAATAAACATTCCGATCCTGCTCCCGATTTTGTCCCAGGACCACCTCTCTGCGCGATGGACGGAAAGTTCAAGCCGGAAGACTTCCCACATTTCCCGCCTCCCTACAGCGTGCCGGACGAGCCGGGGCACGCCCAATACCCAACTCAGCCACCGCCTGCCTACCAACTGGAACTGCCACCTCCACCAACCTACCAGGCCCAGCCGCCGCCGCCCGCGTACCAGACCCAGCAGCAGCAGCAGCCGCTGCCGCCCCCGTTCGGCTACCCGTACCCACGGGGCGGGCACTGCGGCGGCGCCGCTCCGGGCTACGTGACGGAGATCGGGCCTGGCGAAGCCTACCGGGCACAGCACGTGATAGTGCTGGAGCACGGGCCCGGGTTTGGGCAGCGTCGGCAGGGACCACAGGACTACCTCAGCTGGTCGCTGATCACACTCCTCTGTCTGTTCTGGCCGCTCGGCATCCCGGCGCTGTTCTACTCCTTCAGGGTGAGTGGGACAGGGAAGGATTTCTTCTTGTTCTTCTACTACTTTTTATTCTTCGTCTTATTCCATCTTCTTCTTAATCCGTCTTCTTACTTCGTTATCCTCCTCCTCCTCCTTTTTCTTGATCTCCCTTCGTCCCTCATCTTCTTATTCTTTCGCAGAGGTCGCAAACGGGTTTTGATTCCTTACCCGTACCCGTACCCGGCCGCACCAGGGTCGCAAATGGGTACCCGTACCCGGCCGGGTACGGGTACTCGTTCCCTACCCGTACCCGTACCCTACCCGAAATGAGTGACAAACGGTTACTCACCAGTGACTCTTGGCCTACCCGTACCCGTACCCGGCCGTACCAGGGTCGCAAATGGGTACCCGTACCCGGCTGTACCCATACCCTACCCGATACCCATACCCTACCCGTACCCGGCCGGGTACGGGTAGGGTACGGGTATCGGGTACCCGATTGCGACCTCTGGGATGAAGCCATGTTGCAGGCGCGGGTGGGTTGATTCTAGGAACTTGAATTGTGAGAAGAGACAAGACGTTGGGAAATGAGTGACAAACGGTGACTCACCAGTGACTCACGGCCTACCCGTAACCGGCCGCACCAGGGTCGCAAACGGATACCCGTACCCTACCCGATACCCGGCTACCCGTACCCGGCCGGGTACGGGTAGCCGGGTATCGGGTAGGGTACGGGTATTGGGTACCCGATCGCGACCTCTGTTCTTTCGTAAGGTTAACGTAAATTAACTCTAAAAGTATAAACATTTTTGTTATGGCGAAGAGGTTCGGTCCGTATGTACCAATATTAATAATAATAAACCAAGGTTTGTGGGGGTGGGGGGTAGCACGGTGGTTAGAGCGGCACTGCGCTACGAACACGGCGACCAGAGTTCAATTCCCGCTCACGGCCAACACCAGTGACGGTTATCTGAACCATTTTTTTCATTGTTACCAGGCCCCCACCACTGAGGGGCCGTCCATAAATGACGTCACGCACCTGGGGGGGAGGGGAGGGGGGTCAGACATTTGTGACGATAGGGGGGGGGGGGGTTTGAGATATGTGACGTCACATCAAAATGCTTTAAATAAATCTGTCTGCTAATATGTCTGTCTATAGTTTTCTGGTTAGATTTTATGTCGCTATTTCATTATACCTGATGATGATTGCTTGTGTTGCAATCGAAATGTCGTATGCTATTATTTAATTTAATTTATTATTTTATCTTTAGATGTGACTTAACCGAAAGAACCAAATAATAATTTACTGCAGTCACGAAAGTTCTAAAATTAAGAATGTAGACAACACGTTCTACTTAATTAAATATACTTTTTGATAAATGTTTTCTCCTACAACAGCAGAGTGCAGCGACACATTAAATACGCACTACAATGACATTAGTTTAAAGCGATTTGAAGCATGTTTATATTTTTTGGGGGGGGGGGGGGGCAGAGCTTTGTGACGGCATATTTGAGGGGGGGGGGGGGTCTGACTTTTTGTGACGCCGTGTGACGAAGGAGGGGGGGGGGTCAAAAAATCGTCCAAAATCGCGTGACGTCATTTATGGACGGCCCCTGAGCTGCTGTGTAACTCACAAATGGTGGCTCAACCAAGTGACTAATCATCATCATCATCATCGTCACGTGGACATTTATTGCAGCAGCCAAATACTCTAAACGCGTGACGCTGATTCTAAAAGTGGAGGGGAAAACGGGAGGACCCCTAGAAAAATCGACGCGACCATGGGGAGAGAGACACGCAAACTACAAATATACAGCAGCCATCATCAGGGTCAGGATCGAACCCACGACCTCCTGCATACCAGGCGAGGTAGTTAACATCTATCCACCGTGATGATGATGAGAGAGAGACACGCAGACTCCAAATATACAGCAGGCATCGTCAGGGTCTGGATCGAAGCCACGACCTCCTCCATACCAGGCGAGGTAGTTCCTCTGTGATGATGATGATGAGAGAGAGACACCACAAACTCCAAATATACAGCAGCCATCATCAGGGTCCGTATCAAGCCCACGACCTCCTCCATACCAGGCGAGGTAGTTAACATCTCCTAGCTATCCCATGGGTGCCCTCACCTTTTCGAAATAAAAAAAGGAGGATATAAAAACAACAAGATCTACCGTGCAAGTGACGTTTCTCCTTCCCCCCCCCCCTCCCCGTGCCCCCCGTTGGCAGGTGCGCGACGCGCTGGCGACTGGGGACCTCGAGCGAGCCTCCAAGTACTCCGCCACGTGCCGCAACCTGAACATCGCCGGCATGGTGCTGGGGATCATGAGCCTCGCCCTCATCATCATCGTCGTCCCGATCGTCTTCCTTTCCAACTCGTACACTGGCCACTACTCCTTCTACCCCTAGGTGAGCAGCGTAGGTCAAAGACGCTGGTTCTTCATCGTCGTCCTCTTCTTCATCGTCACCTTCTTGATCGTCGCCTTCTTCTTCATTCCCTTCTTCATCGTCGTCACCTTCTTCATCGTCACCTTCTTGATCGTCGCCTTCTTCTTCATTCCCTTCTTCATCGTCGTCCTCTTCTTTCTTATATTTTTCTTCCATCGTCGTCATCGTCGTCGTCTTCTTCTTCTTTCACATGTAGGCTGATGTAGTGGCTGCAGAGCAACAACAACAAGGTAACAACAGTCTGGAACGATATCCCTCTGCATATTCGCAGCATCACCTCAATCGCCTCCTTCAAGAGAGACTTAAAAACTCACCTCTACAAACCACGGCGCTTTCGAGCGACTCTGAGCTTGGCTCCGCGCCTCTGAGTTGCGGCCATTACGTCCGCAAATTTGCGCGCGTTATACATTTAACTATTATTATTATTACAATGTCACATTCAGTTGGTCAAAGCCCAGGTAACCTGTGTCAGGAGCAGTAGCGGAGTAGTGGTGTCTCATTATCATCATCATCATCATCATCGCCGCTGTGATGTCTCCTCCTTTGTATTTGTGGATCGGGGCATTGCGTCGTTACGCGTTATACGACAGCCTGTTGTAGGGGTAGTGATCAGGGTGGAGGTAGGGATAGGGGTAGAGGTAGTGATAGGGGTAGTGATAGGGGTAGTGATAGGGGTAGTGATAGGGGTAATGATAGGGGTAATGATAGGGGGTAGTGATAGGGGGTAGTAATAGGGACAGTCATAGGAGTTGGGGTAGTGATAGGGGTAGTAATAGGGAAAGTGATAGGAATTGGGGTAGAGGTAGTGATAGGGGTAGTGATAGGGACAGTGATAGGAGTTGGGGTAGTGATAGGGGTAGAGGTAGGGATAGGGGTTTGTGGTAGTGATAAGGGTAGTGATAGGTAGGGGTAGTGATAGGGACAGTGATAGGAGTTGGGGTAGTGATAGGGGTAGAGGTAGGGATAGGGGTTTGTGGTAGTGATAGGAGTAGTAATAGTGGTAGTGATAGGGACAGTGATAGGAGTTTGGGTAGTGATAGGGGTAGAGGTAGGGATAGGGGTTTGTGGTAGTGATAAGGGTAGTGATAGGTAGGGGTAGTGATAGGGGTAGTGATAGGGCTAGAGTTCGTAGTGATAGGGGTAGAGGTAGTGATAGGGGTTTGGGGTAGTGATAGTGGTAGTAATAGGGACAGTGATAGGAGTTGGGGTAGTGATAGGGGTAGAGGTCGTAGTGATAGGGGTAGTGATGGCTGTTGTCTCTTCCGATTGGCTGACGTAGTTGCAGAGCAAACAGCTACCATGTGACATTCAGGTGGTCAAGTCAAGGTAACTGGAGCAGTAGCGCAGTAGCGGTGTCTCATCATCATCGCCGCTGTGATGTCTCTTTCTTCGTATTTGTGGATCGGGGCATTGCGTCGTTACGCATTGTACGACACTCTGTTGTGGGGGTAGTGATAAGGGTGGAGGTAGGGATAGGGGTTTGGGGTAGTGATAGTGGTAGTGATAGGGGGTAGTGATAGGGGTAGTAATAGGGACAGTCATAGGAGTTGGGGTAGTGATAGGGGTAGAGGTAGGGATAGGGGTTTGGGGTAGTGATAAGGGTAGTGATAGGTAGGGGTAGTGATAGGGGTAGAGGTAGGGATAGGAGTTTGGGGTAGTGATAGTGGTAGTGATAGGGGGTAGTGATAGGGGTAGTGATAGGGGGTAGTGATAGGGGTAGTAATAGGGACAGTGATAGGAGTTGGGGTAGTGATAGGGGTAGAGTTCGTAGTGATAGGTGTAGAGGTAGTGATAGTGGTTGTCTCTTCCGATTGGCTGACGTAGTTGCAGAGCAAACAGCTACCATGTGACATTCAGGTGGTCAAGTCAAGGTAACTGGAGCAGTAGCGCAGTAGCGGTGTCTCATCATCATCATGGCCGCTGTGATGTCTCCTTCTTCGTATTTGTGGATCGGGGCATTGCATCGTTACGCGTTGTACGACACTCTGTTGTGGGGGTGGTGATAGGGACAGTCATAGGAGTTGGGGTAGTGATAGGGGTAGAGGTAGGGATAGGGGTTTGTGGTAGTGATAGGGGTAGTGATAGGGGTAGTAATAGGGACAGTCATAGGAGTTGGGGTAGTGATAGGGGTAGAGGTCGTAGTGATAGGGACAGTGATAGGAGTTGGGGTAGTGATAGGGGTAGTGATAGGGGTAGTGATAGGGACAGTGATAGGAGTTGGGGTAGTTATAGGGGTAGTGATAGGTAGAGGTAGTGATAGGGGTAGTGATAGGGGTTTTGGTAGTGATAGGGGTAGTGATAGGGGTAGTGATAGGGACAGTGATAGGAGTTGGGGTAGTGATAGGGGTAGTGATAGGTAGGGGTAGTGTTAGGGGTAGTGATAGGGGTAGAGGTAGTGATGGCGGCTGTCTCTTCCGATTGGCTAACGTAGTTGCAGAGCAAACAGCTACAATGTGACATTCAGGTGGTCAACTCAAGGTAACTGGAGCAGTAGCGCAGCAGCGGTGTTTCATCACCGCCGTCGCTGTGATGTCTCCTTCTTGTGGATCGTGGGGGGCATTTGCGTCACGTTACACTTTGTACTGCGTTGCAACACGCAACACACGCACCGCAGTTGATGTTGACGGGCCTTCATGGGCCCGAGATTTGCATGGGGGGGGGGCCCAGTGACCTTTTGGCTAAACTTGTAAAACCAGAATTTCGGCCGCTAGAGCGTACAAAAAAAATGCAGGCACAGCTATACGGCATGCACAAAGATAAAGATCCCCCGTTTAGCCTTAATGGACTGTAGGGGCAAGTGCTGTGAAGGCCAGAACGGTACACGAGGGGGTGGGTGGCCAGCACCACGCCCGACCGCCTTTGTCTCCCTAGTGGCAATGTTTACACACTGCACCAGGTACTCATTTGAGGCTGAGTCGACCTAGGGGAGGCCCGGGACCGGTTCAGATAATCGTCACTGGCGGTGTTGGCCGTGAGCGGGAATTGAACCCGTGTCGCATGCAACAACAACAACAACCGCCATTCGCCACTAAGTGGCGGTTACGTCACCACGACGCTTGTGCCAGGCCATGTGCGCCTTGAGGCTACCACGTGAAGTGTCGAACGCCCGCTGGCAGGAGGAGGTCACGGGGCAGACCCAGCAGGTGCCACGGGTCGACTGACCGAGATGACCGAGATGCACACACACGCACACACACACACGTACGTACGCAACTTTACACGTGTACAGCTGTCGGCTTTCGCAATCGGTCTTCAGGATGTAGGCGGCGCGATGTGCACCATCGGAATGCAGAGTGTCTTCATGTTGAACTCCTTGGGCAGCGCACGTTAGCCGACCGCGGCTAACCGGAGGAGCGGGGTGGGAAAGACAAACAAACTAACACACAACAACAACGAGTTGTAATGAAATTAATTTTTCCATTTAGTATAGTGGTGTATTGTGTAGTGTAGTGTGTAGTGTAGTGTGTAGTGTAGTGTGTAGTGTAGTGTGTAGTGTAGGTGTAGGTAGTGTAGTTGGTAGTTTAGTGTGTAGTGTAGTGTAGTGTGTAGTGTGTAGTGTGTAGTGTGTGTAGTGTATGTGTAGTGGTAGTGTAGTGTGAGTGTAGTGTGTAGTTTCGTGTATGTAGTAGGTAGTGTAGTGTGTAGTGTAGTATGTGTGTAGTATGTAGTGTAGTGTGTAGTGTAGTGGTAGTGTCGTGTAGTTTGTAATGTAGTGTGTAGTGTAGTGTAGTGTAGTGTATGAGGTATGTACGTATGTTGAACTTCTTCGCTGTGTGCGTGGCCAAACTAAACACAACAAAAGCAGTTCAAATGAAGGAGTTTTCAGTCTTGGCATACGATGTAGTGTGTAGTGTAGTATTTAGTGTATAGTTTATAGCGCAGTATGTAATGTTGTGTTTAGTGTATGTAGAACTTCTGTCGCGCCGTAGGTAGCCAACCATTGCTGATGCGGAGGTGACGTCACCCCCCTCGTCACGTGACGTCACCCCCTCATCACGTGACGTCGCCCCCCCTCGTCACGTGACGTCACCCCCTCGTCACGTGACGTCACCCTCATCACGTGACGTCGCCCCCT
>NC_083849.1:1894373-1921010 GCF_015708825.2 Lethenteron reissneri
TTGTTGCTGCTGCTGTTGTTGTTGATGTTGTTGTTGTTGTTGTGAGCAGACCGCCAGCTGTAGTACAATGGCAGTTGTTGCTGTTGTTGTTGTTGCTGCTGTTGTTGATGTTGTTGTTGCTGTTGTTGTTGTTGCTGCTGTTGTTGATGTTGTTGTTGATGTTGTTGTTGTTGATGTTGTTGTTGATGTTGTTGTTGATGTTGTGGTTGATGTTGTGGTTGATGTTGTTGTTGTTATTGATGTTGTTGATGTTGTTGTTGTTGATGTTGATGTTGTTGTAGCTGTTGATGTTGTTGTTGATGTTGTTGTTGTTGTTGTAGCTGTTGTTGTTGATGTTGTTGTTGTTGATGTTGTTGCTGTTGTTGTTGTTGATGTTGTTGTTGTTGTTGTGAGCAGACCGCCAGCACCAGCTGGTGGAGGCACCCTCTCCCTCTTCTTTCGCTCGCTCATGCCCAGCTTCAACATGCGGCAGGTAACGTGTAGGCACAGCCACACTCACAGCCACACTCGCAGCTACACACATAGCTACACACACACAGCTACACACACAGCTACACACACAGCTACACACACAGCTACACACACACAGCTACACACACAGCTACACACTCGCAGCTACACTTACACAGCTACACACACACAGCTAGGCACTCATAGCTACACTCACATAGCTACACTCACATAGCTACACACTCATAGCTACACTCATAGCTACACTCATAGCTACACTCACATAGCTACACACACACAGCTACACACTCATAGCTACACTCATAGCTACACTTACAGCTACACACACACAGCTACGCACTCATAGCTACATGCACACACAGCTACACACATGAATAGCTACGCACACTCATAGCTACACACACATCGCTACACATTCAAAGCCACACATACAGCTACACACACACAGCTACACACACACAGCCACACACACATAGCCACACACACACAGCTACACACACATAGCTACACACACACATCGCTACACATTCAAAGCCACGTGCACTCATAGCCACACACTGTCACCCATATCAACACGTGTCGATGTAACTGGTTGTTGTGGTCGTTGTTGTGGTTGTTGTTGTTGTTGTGGTTGCCGTTGCGGTGGTGGCCGCCGCAGGATCCCGTCGCGCAGGGCGGGTTCGCCGCCGCGGCCGAAGACGTTGCCGACGACGGAGCGGAGGGGGCGGAGGGAGGAGGGGATGGAGGTCGCGAGGTCGGTCGGGGCATCACTCAGCTGCTCGCCGCCATGAGGGAGCTGCTCGCCAACATTCGATTCGACGACGACGGGGCGCGGGGGGCTGGCGGTGGCGGGGGGGGGGCCGGCGACCCGGACGACCCGGAGCACCAGGAGGAGGAGTGGGACTGAGGGCCGCTCGCCCCCCCGCTCTCGCCCCGCACTCGCCCCGCTCGCCCCCCCGCTCTCGCCCCCGCTCGCCCCGCACTCGCCCCGCTCACCACCGCCCGCACGCACCTCTGATTATCACGGTTGGCTAGAAGCGAAACGAAGTCGAACGCATACGTACGTTCTGGGGGAACATCTTCGGAAGTTCACTTCCTGCAGGAGGATGAGTGGGACTGAGGTTCGCTCGCCGCACGCTGCCGCTGACCGCATTCCAGAGGTCGCAAACGGGTTTTGATTCCTTACCCGTACCCGGCCGCACCAGGGTCGCAAACGGGTACCCGTACCCGGCCGTACCCGTACCCTACCCGTACCCTACCCGTACCCTACCCGTACCCGGCTGGGTAAGGGTACGGGTACCTGATTGCGACCTCTGGGATGAAGCCATGTTGCAGGCGCGGGTGGGTTGATTCTAGGAACTTGAATTGTGAGAAGAGACAAGACGTTGGAAAATGAGTGACAAACGGTGACTCACCAGTGACTCACGGCTTACCCGTACCCGGCCGCACCAGGGTCGCAAACGGGTACCCGTACCCATACCTGGGCGGGTACGGGTAGCCGGGTATCGGGTAGGGTACGGGTATCGGGTACCCGGTTGCGACCTCTGCCGCATGCACGCGGACGTGCGCTCATCGTAGACGGATTAGGCGAACGTAGTTGCCACCCCCGGAAGATGTGTCCTCTCGACCCCCTCCAGAGGATTGTTCCTCTCCATTCCAGGAGATCCACGACCTCTGGATGATGTTCTCCATCGCCAGTAAATCTCCCATCAGTTGTTGTTTTCTTCTTTACTATCTTTCGAACATCTTTTGCATTTCACAAGTAAATATTTGCGCGCCAATTTCCAGAGACGATGTTCCCCCCCCCATCTCTCGTCGAACTTCTTGATCTCAAGCGGACCACCTCTAGATCCGGCAGACCTCTTTCAACAGACTTTCACTTCCAGACAGAGGCCCTTGATCCCCAGGAGATGCCATCCATCTCCAGAAGATGCCCTACATCTCTAGAAGGATCATAAACTCCAGAAGTTGCCCTCCATCTCTAAAGGGATCACTATCTCCAGAAGTTGCCCTCCATCTTTAGAAGATAACCTCGTCCAAGAAGATGGCCTCCATCTCTTGACGGATCATCAACTCCAGAAGTTGCCCTCCATCTTTAGAAGATAACCTCCTCCAAGAACATTACCTCCATCTTTAGACGGATCATCAACTCCAGAAGTTGCCCTCCATCTTTAGAAGATAACCTCCTCCAAGAACATTACCTCCATCTTTAGACGGATCATCAACTCCAGAAGTTGCCCTCCATCTATAGAAGATAACCTTCTCCAAGAAGATGCCCTCCATCTTTAGAAGATAACCTCCAAGAACATTACCTCCATCTCTAGACGGATCATCAACTCCAGAAGTTGCCCTCTATCTCTAGAAGATAACCTCCTCCAATAAGTTGTCCTCCATCTTTAGAAGATAACCTCCTCCAAGAAGATTCCCTCCATCTTTAGAAGATAACCTCAAAGAAGATAACCTCCATCTTTAGAAGATTACCTCCTTCAAGAAGATGCCCTCCATCTCCAGAATTCTGCCACAGTGGTGGGACGGTTCAAAGCGGCGCTCGATTCTATCCCCCGGCGGTGGCAGCTGAAACGACGGGTCAATCAATTTTCCCAAATCTTCTCACCACGTCTGCCCCACCCTCCCCCCAGGTGCCAGTCGTGTAGAGATCTGAAAAAAAAAACCCTTCGGATTTCTTGGTTTGCGCACATCTCGAATCTCTTTTCGATTTAAAGCTTCTTTCGTGACTGCAGGGATTCATCTTCTTGGTTCTTTCGGTAAAGTCATCACGTAGAATGGAAATAATAAAATAATAAAAATAAAACATTATAAAATAATTATTACGACGTTTCAGCCACAACGCAAGCAGCCGTCCTCGGGTGAAGACCAGGTCTGTCAGAAAGACAGACCTGTTCTTCACCTGAGGACGGCTGCTTGCGTTGTGGCCGAAACGTCGTGAGAATTATTTTATTATGTTTTATTTTTTATTATTTCCATTCTACGTGACTTTACCGAAAGAACCAAGAAGATCTCGAATCTCGTACGCATCTCCGCAACCAGTTGTCGCGAGCGAGTTGAGGAATCACGACGCAACTGGTCGCTCGCTGCTCCCGCACAACAACAAACAAATTATCGCAAACCCACGTGACCACAATTCTGTGATGTGCCGGCCTTCATAGGTGCTATCCGCTAACAG
The DNA here is from genome assembly GCF_015708825.2 of Lethenteron reissneri. Taxonomy (NCBI): domain Eukaryota; kingdom Metazoa; phylum Chordata; class Hyperoartia; order Petromyzontiformes; family Petromyzontidae; genus Lethenteron; species Lethenteron reissneri. The sequence goes on from NC_083849.1 coordinate 1,898,029, forward strand.
CACTTGTCCCAACAGTCTGTTAAAGGCTATACGACGGGGTAGGGGATCTTTGTCTTTGTGTGCGCGCACCAAGGGAAAGCAGATTTGCAGTGGTGAAGCTCGCCGCTCGCGAGGAAACCGGCAGAGCCAGTGACGATTATCGGATCCGGTCATCGGTCCTGGGCCTCCCCTAGGACGACTCGGCCTCAAATGTGTACCCTGGTGCGGTGTGTAAACGTCGCCACTCGTGTGCCACAGTGCCGGGCTTTCGTAGGTGCTGCTACTCGCGACTAACAGCACTTGCCCCAACACTCTGTTAAGGCTACACGTGGTGGGGGGGGGAGCTTTGTAGACACGAGGGGGGCTCTGATGTAATAAATGGGCGTTGCCACGCTCAGTTTAGCCACGCCCAGTCGCATCGCCACGCCCGCTGCTGCACAACTGCTCGCTAGGATGTGGGCAAAGCGGCTGCCGATCGGTTCGACCGCGTATCGTGTTCGGTTTGAAGGCAATAAAGGCGGACATGGTTCACCAGTGGGGCATGTCGTGGTTGTTGCTGTTGCTACTGATGATGACGATTACTAACGCATGGGTTGTGATCGGTAGCTGTACGGCTGCCGGTAATCGTGGGCGAGGTCGGTGCAACAACAATGGGGGGGGGGGGGGGGAGAAGGGGGGGCGTTTCCACAACAGGTGAGTCACTATGGCGGATGACGCAACAACAACAACCGCCATTCGCTACGAAGTGGCGGTGACGTCACCACGACGCTTGTGCCAGGCCATGTGCACCTTGAGGCCACGTGAAGTGTCAAACGCCCGCTGGCAGCAGGTCACGGGGCAGACCCAGGTGCCGACTGACCGAGATGACCGAGATGACCGAGTGATGCACCACCTGTGCCCCCTACTGTACTAACTTGCTGTGCTTTAGCCACCCGGCGCTCCGCTCGTTGTGAGCGTCGCTCCTCCGCCCTCGGTTGTTGCTGGAGGGCGACTGCCTCCAACTGCCCAGTAGCGTCCTTCACGAGCCTCCTCCACAGAGGCCGATCTTGACACCGCTGGCACCAGTTATCGGCGAGTCCACTCAGCTCCACGTCCTCCTGTACCACATCACTCCATCTCTTCTCTAGCCCGTGCCGCGCCGGTTTAGCCCCCTCTATCCAGCCGAACAAAAGCTGTTTAGGCATGCCGTGGCTGGGCATGCGGGCTACATGACCCAGCCAACGCAGCCTGGCTTGCCGGAGGAGCTCACCGATGGGACTTTGTTCAGATCTTTCAAGGATTTGTGAGTTCCTCACACAATCCAACCTGGTTAAACCCAGGATGGATCGTAGGCAGGCCAGCCTAAATGTTTCTAACCGGCGAAGATGTTCCATTAGGGGGGTCCACGTTTCGCAAACATCGCGAAGGGATGGCATGACGGTGGCTGAGAAGACCCAAAGCTACGTGTGGAGCGACAGACCTGGCCCTGATACACACAAAACACATTCCTGCGGAGGGAGCTGGTAGGAACGTTGGGTTGCTCGGTCAATGGCCAGGGTCAACGGCGGCGTGGTGTATTCCACAAATATGGCCGGCTGTGAGGGCGGGCACAAGCCGGCGTGAGTAGGTGAAACGTTGAGGGCACCACGGGGTGACCAGCCCCTCCCCACCCAGCCCCACCTCTCCCTCACCCAGCCCCACCCTCCCCGCCCAGCCCCTCCCCACCCTCCCCACGCAACCCCTCCCCACCCTCCCCACCCAGCCCCTCCCCTCCCCACCCATCCCCTCCCCACCCCCCTTGTGTAATAAAGCTCGTTGAGGCGACTTCTGGAATCCGTCTTTTATTCAACTTATATTACAGTTACTTCACGCTGCTGATAGGCAGCGTGAGAGGGACAGATAGAGAGACGCACCGCCACGTGGCAACTCGGAGTCCCGCTCCCGCGTGGCCCCCCTCCTCTGTTCGTTCCTGTTCTGACCACGTGTCGTTCGTCTCCACCTCTATTTAATACCCGGGTCACGTGGTACGCTTCAGCCAATCCTCGTTAGCCTCCATGGAATCTTCCAGGACTCCCTCGTCAGCTCCCGGGACCACGCCCCTGACTCATCTCCCCATTGGCTGTGGCCAAAGCCAGCAGAACCAATCCTTATAGCTGTCACCTTTCCATGACGTCAGGGCCATGCCCCCAGGCTTCCCCCCATTGGCTGTAAACCAGGACCGGCAGAGCCAATCACCATGACGAGTTGTGATACGTCAGTGAGCCGGATATATCCTCATATTACACTTGTAAGGGCCGGGGCGCTGTGCGGGCCAGTGGTGAGACTCTGGGACTCCCGGCTCTACGCCCTTGTAAGGGCGAGTTCCGAGGAAGCCAGCGGGTCTAGACCCGCACCTTGGCTGGGTTGGGTCAGGTAGCCTCCCCTAGGGTAGCATACGACGTTTCGATTGCAACACAAGCAATCATCATCAGGTATAAATGAAATAGAAACACACGTCTGTCTATATGTCTCTGGTTCTGTGTTTTATCTCTCTCTCAAATTTAGCATTCTCAGGAAGAACGTAATCAACCAGATAGGGTGTTGACTGTTATGTTATCTGACTCTGTTGTATTACATTACATTTGTAAGTATACTAGATTTGTCTTTTTATTTCATTTATACCTGATGACGATTGCTCGTGTTGCAATCGAAACGTTGTATGCTAGTATTTAATTTGTTATTTTCTCTTTATACGTCACTTTACCGATAGAACCAAAGAGTATCTTCTTGGTTCTTTCGGTAAAGTCACGTAGAAGGGAAATAATAAAATAAAACAGTAATATAATGTTGTCTTTTTATTATTTTATTATTTCCCTTCTACGTGACTTTACCGAAAGAACCAAGAAGATGAATCCCTGCAGTCACGAAAGCTTTAAATCGAAATTTAAAGGCTCAGTCCTTTGTTATGTAGACTAGCCGTAGTTTCAGCCGCATCAACCTTATAATAATAATAAAAAAAACTCCTATCCAGGGGCCTACCCTGGCTCCTCCCCCTTCAACCAGTATATATACGGGGTCGGATCTCTTGGAATTTCTCATTTACTTGATACAGCAAGCGTAGCTGTGACGGTTCCACCTGAAGACGGAAGCTTGTGTTGCCTCCGAAACGTCGTGATTTTTATTTTATTTTTATTTTACTTTTATTAATTAAAATTTTTTACCTACGTGACTTTACCGAAAAAACCCAAGAATAGAATGTGTGTGTGCATGTGTTCGAGCATGGATCGAGCTTTGTATTGTTCATAAGTATAACCCGTAAAAACAAAGTTTTTCACTATAAATCCTTTATATGCGTGGCGGCTAGAGTCCTCTCGTCCTCTGGCTTGAGATGGCTGCCACCTATGGGTCAGATGATTGTCTGCAGTATTAAACAATTGGTAATTAAATATTTAATTAGTTTTCCCTAAACAGTGTAAAATTTTGGAAAAAAAATTCCACGAACATTAATTGTTTCGCACAACGAGTCTGTGTGCAAAATGTCAGCTCGATTGGATCACGGGAAGTGGGTTAAAAAACGACCGAAAGATTTGCACGGTCATAAGCGCGCAAGCAAGCAAGCGAACTTAATATAAAGGATTTAAAAATTGGTCTATTCCCGTTCAATCGAGCATTGAATCGTTTTGAAACACGCCGATTCCCGTTGCAGGGTTCTTTGTGTGGGCAAAGTAACACCCAATTACTCCATATACGGGCCTAAATCATATTCTTGGTTCTTTCGGTAAAGTCACATAGAAAAAAAAATGCAATTTATTTTCAATGTATTATTTTAAATGTTCTATTTTTATTTAATTTGGCAATATATTTTATTTTTATCGTGGTTTTTTGCTTTTATTATTTTCAATGTATTCTTTTTATTATTTTGAATTTTTATTTTGTTATTTTTCATTTTTCCTTTTTTCTTTCCTTCTACGTGACTTTACCGAAAGAACCAAGAATATGAATTCCTGCAGTCACAAAAGTTTTAAGTAAAAAATGTTGGACCTCAATCATTAAACATAATTTATCATCCATTCTCTCGCGGATTCATTTCATCATGTTGCAGCGCGCGACGCTGGTTATGCAACGCATCAGCACTCGATGGAATGTGTGGGGTGGGTGGGGCGGGTGAGTTAGTGAAATGTTAACTACCTCGCCAGGTACGCAGGAGGTCGTGGCTTCGATCCAGACCCTGACGATGCCTGCTGCTGTATATTTGGAGTCTGCGTCTCTCTCATCATCATCAAGGTGGCTAGGAGATGTTAACTACCTCGCCCGATGTACAGGAGTCTGCGTGTCTCTCTCTCGTCACCAACAGCCCTGCGTAGATTCCACGGGGGGGCGGGGGAGGGTGGGGGGATGGAACTTTGCTTTTAGTTGGCCGTAAGTCATCGTGCCAGGGAGCGGCTCTTATCAAGTCTGGCTCCCGTTCGCCTCCAGCTCCCGGATTAAACTTTGACACGCGCTCCATTTCTCAATTGCTCAATTGCTTAATTGCTAAAACCACCACCACCACCAAACAAGCACAATAAATGCTACACGGGTAGGAGAGTGGGCGGGGAGGAGAGACTCGAGTGCACACATGCCTCGCAAGATGTTCTCGCGGTCGACCCTTTGACTCTGGATGGAGCGAAATGATCCGCGGAGGATTATTGTGGACGGTGACATCGGCGGGCAGAAACGGCGGGCAACTGGCAGAAGGTACTGCTGGGGTTTGTGGGTAGCTGGGTGGTGGTGGTGCTGGGGTTTGTGGGTAGCTGGGTGGTGGTGGTGATTCTGCAGGGGATTGTGGGTAGCTGGGAGATAGTGGTGGTGGTGGTGACACTGCTGGCGTTTGTGGGTAGCTGGAGATAGTGGAGGTGGTGATACTGCAGGGGTTTGTGGGTACCTGGGAGATAGTGGTGGTGGTGATACTGCAGGGGATTGTGGGTAGCTGGGAGGTGGTGGTGGTGCTGGGGTTTGTGGGTAGATGGGTGGTGGTGGTGGGGATTGTGGGTAGCTGGGAGCTGGTGGTGGTGATACTGCAGGGGATTGTGGTTAGCTGGAGATAGTGGTGGTGGTGCTGGGGGTTGTGGGTAGCTGGGAGATAGTGGTGGTGGTGGTGCTGGAACCCCTTTTGTTATCTTAACACTGTTTGAACTCCAGCCATATGTGAATACAGTTTTGGGTGCGAAAAGAGAGGTGATATTGTAACCATTCTACTGCGTGTTTGAAGAAACGGAGGCAACTTAGTTTACTCAGCAGGCTGTTGTGGTCTACTGTATCAAAGGCTTTGGACAAGTCAAGAAAAAGACTGGCGCAGTACTGCGTATTATCAAGGCAACTGTAAATGTGATTCAGAGAGTCTAATGCAGCAGATGTGGTGGCTGTATTTTTTTCGGAACCCAGATTGTTTTCGATGTAATAGATTGTTGTCGGACAGGAAACTGCTAATTTGATAGTTCAATAATTTTTCAAAAAATTTCATCAACGGGGACAGAATTGAGATAGGTCCGTGGTTATTTGGATCATATTTAGGGCCCCCTTTGTGAAGTGGACGAACATAGGAATGTTTCCATTCTCGAGGTATCGATGCTTCTCTGATGGACAGGTTGAAAATATAGGCTATAGGTTTGTATATTAGGTGACCAACAGTTAGCAGAGGTTGAGTCACAAACCGTACCTCTCCATAACAAAGGCTCACCCTCTTAAGCCTCACCTTACCATATGAATAAAAAGTGTGCTGTACTTGGCCCTTTCCCCCCCCCCCCTCTCCAACCATTATATAAACGGAGTGGTAGCTCCTGCAATCTCTCATTTACTTGATACAGCTGTCGTGGCTGTGACGGTTCCACCTGAAGACGGAAGCTTGTGTTGCCTCCGAAACGTCGTGATTTTTACTTTTTATTTTATTTTACTTTTATTAATTTTAATGTTTTACCTACGTGACTTTACCGGAAAAAACCTAAGAATATGAATCCTTGCAGTCACGAAAGCTTCAAATCTAGAATTAGCAGAGCAAAGACGGGAATACTATCTGCTCCGGTCGAGGAGGACCCTTTGAGGCAGGAGAGCTGTTTCAGAACATTACTTTCGTGAATTGGCTTGAAACTAAATTCGTTTAATGTTTGAACAGGGGTGTGGGATTTACACCATTGGAACCTCATTTGCCAGTAAAAAACATGATAATTGTTTTTTTACCCTTCTATTTGGCAACAAAACTGACACCTTTTTTACAAGGAGTCATGTTTGCATAGACCACAATACCTGCAGTCGTAATCCAAACAAAAACACAACTCTGATAATGTATGTGCACTGTCCTTGAAGTTGATTGGTCCACACCCGAGACAGCTTTCCTTAGAGCCTAGTCTCACATGGGTTGGACCAGATGACGCCAAAAGGCGCACAACTCAAAGACAATGCACCAGCAGAGTTTGAGAGCTCGGGGTGAAGCATTTACACAATTGGAACCTCCTTTGCCAGTAGCAAAATATGATAATAGTTTTTTTACCCTTTTATCTGGCAACAAAACTGACACCTTTTTACAAGGAGTCATGTTTGCATAGACCACAATACCTGCAGTCGTAATCCAAACAAAAACACAACTCTGATAATGTATGTGCACTGTCCTTGAAGTTGATTGGTCCACACCCGAGACAGCTTTCCTTAGAGCCTAGTCTCACATGGTGTTGGACCAGATAACGCCAAAAGGCGCACAACTCAAAGACAATGCACCATCAGAGTATGAGAGCTCGTGGTAAGCATTTACACCATTGGTACCTCATTTTCCAGTAAAAAAAATATGATAATTGTTTTTTACCCTTCTATCTGGCAACAAAACTGACACCTATTATTTTTACAAGGAGTCATGTTTGCATAGAACACAAGCTTCAAATCTAGAATTCATGACATTTGAGATCGTGTCCGCGAGAAGTGCGACAGCGAGTAAAATTCTCCGCAGCCAATGTCGTCCGTTCTCTCTTCCTCCCGCAGGATCCGACAAAACGTTGCGTCCCAGCGACGTAAGCATGGCGGCCCAAAGATACACCGCCAACAACGCCACCACCACCGTCTACACCTCTACAAGCAGCAGCGGTGGCAACACCACCACCACCACCAACGACACCAACACCACCATCAAATCTAAACAAACCGTCAACATGGCCTGGCTCACGACCACCACCACCACCACCACAGCCGCCAGTGCCAACACCAACATTCTGAAGCTGAACAGCACGGTGAAATACCTACCTACAGACACGTACGACCATGGCGTCAACTCAATGGCCCTGGGTCTCACTGGGGGCATCATCCTCCTGCTGGCTGGGGTCGCCGGCCTGGGCCGCCTGCTGCACCATTGCGTCAAGACACGCTGCTTCCTCGCCACCTCCTCATCATCCTCCTCCTTGGACTCCTCCTCGGACTCCTTCGACTTGCCCCCCTCCTCCACCACCTGCTGCACCCCCTTGGGGCCGGCGTGGGACACCGCGGAGCGAGCGACGCTCAGGGACCTGGGTCCAAGTGTCGGCGTCGTGACTTCACCGTCGGACGCGGGGATTTCGCCGGGAGGCTCCTTCGAAGGGGGCTTGCTGGGGATTTCTCAGCTGATCATGTCGCAGAGGGTTCTAGGGCAGAACACCATGGGGACTCCAAGGGGATCATTCGCTGGGGGCCTGCACGGGATGTCCCGGTTGACCCCGTCACCGAGCGTTCTAGAGCAGGGCATCGGTAGGACACCCAGGGTTTCATTCGCTGGGGACCTACCCGGGATGTCCTTGATGGCCCCCGCAATGGGGGTTTTTGGGCCTGTGCAGAGCGGTCCGGCGGGCCACGCCACGCCGAGGGGGTCGCTGTCAGCACAAGGACGAGGTTCCATCGATGGAGGGGTCATCACCGTGCAGACCATGAGACTCTAGCAAAAAAAGTGTTTTTTTTAATCCTTTATATTAAGTTCACTTGCTTGCTTGCTTGCGCGCTTACGACCGTGCAAATCTTTCGGTCGTTTTTTAACCCACTTCCCGTGATCCAATCGAGCTGACATTTTGCACACAGACTCGTTATGCGTGAATTTTTTTTTCCAAAATTTTCCACTTTTTAGGAAAAAAAAATTTCACTAACACAATCATATATTTTTCCTAAACACAAAAAAATGTATTCAAGAAAACAACAAAAATGTACAATGTAAACAATCATACAAAAACTGAAAACCTTATAATCCTTATATACGACTTTCCTTATATTTAATTTAAAATACCAATGTGATAAAAATGAAACTCTTACTCAAGAAAAACAGAAATGAATAATAAAATAAAACCGATGCCATGCGTGTAAAGGATTTATAGTGAAAAACTTTGTTTTTAAATCCTTTATATTAAGTTCGCTTGCTTGCTTTCTTACGACCGTGCAAACCTTTCGGTCGTTTTTTAACCCACTTCCCGTGATCCAATCGAGCTGACATTTTGCACACAGACTCGTTGTGCGAGACAATTAATGTTCGTGATTATTTTCCCAAATTTTTACACTGTTTAGGGAAAACAAATTAAATATTTAATTACCAATTATTTAATACTGCAGACAATCATCTGACCCATAGGTGGCAGCCATCTCAAGCCAGAGGACGAGAGGACTCTAGCCGCCACGCATATAAAGGATTTAGAGTGAAAAACTTTGTTTTTACGGGTTATACTTATTACGGGTTAATTTCCCCCCCCCCCCACTGGCACATCCGTGCCAGACCACCACGGCCCCACGGATGGCTTTTCAACTGGCTATTTGCTACGCTGAGCCGGAACCAAACCGTTATAATGATGGCAATCACACACACACAAAGAAACAAAGACGAAGATGCCCCGTATAGCCTGCGACAGACTGTTGGTGCAAGTTCTGTTAGCGCGCAGCGCCTATGAAGGCCGGCATTGTGACACACGGAGGGCAGTGCGTGGCCAGCACCACGCCCGACCGCCTTTGTCTCCCTAGTGGCGATGTTGACTACACACCGCACCAGGTACTCATTGAGGCTGAGTGGACCTAGGGGAGGCCCAAGACTGGTTCAGATGATCGTCGCTGGTGTCGGTGGCCGTTCCCCCAATTACGTGAGGACACCATGGACGGGCAAGTTCAAGTTCATTTCAAGTTCATGTATTAGGTGTGTAGCCCTGTGAGCCATTCGGCTCTTGAATCGGGTGCAACCGCAACAAACAAAAAACATGAACAAAAAACATCTTAAAATGAATCTGTGACTAAGTGCAAACAGAAAATCCAAGAAAAGACAGCAAAATATTGCAGAAAAAAACACCGTACACCAACGCTGTGTGCAAAAATCCCAGTGGGATGCAAGTCAAACAACAACAACAACAACTACAAGACAACTTAGATTAAGTTTCTTAACTATCCTCAACTGCCTCTGCGTCTAATCCATGCCACGTGGCGGTACCAATAATTGGGCTCCACCGCAGTGAAAGTAGAAGCTCGAGTTGCAGGTCGCGTGTCTGGGTGTGGTGAAGGGCGCTGGCTGAGGTTGGGGGGGGGGGGGGGTCACGTGTGCTGGGTAACTTTCCAACCTCTCTCCCGAGACATCTGACCATCTCGAAGCGAATGAGTAGGCCGCAATAGAAACCTCACAACTTCTGAAAATAGGGAGGACTGCCTTGTCCAGAGCTTCCACCAGTTGAGGCCATGTTGCTAATTTGTTTATGTTGTTGTTGTTGCGTTTACCCCATTGGAAGCTCCTTTGCCAGTAGCAAAATATGATATCACTGGTCAACACACTTTTTTTGGTATAAGGTATTCCAACGGTTTTAAGGTAATTTTGGGGTGCTGATTCCACCAAATCTGGCATCAGTTTTTGTCGATCACATCAGGTATGTGAGATATCAAATGTTGCGTTTTAAATAAAAACTGCAGAAGAAAAATATTAAATAAATGTGGATATCTACATAAAATGATATTATAAACACACTATCCTAAAAATACAGCACCATATTTTAACACTAAAGCAGTCACTGACTCGCAACAACTTGCAATCATAAGTGACAGAGTTAATTTCGGGTAAAATCAATGAAAATGGGGTATGCCGATAGCATAAAAATGAGATGTGATAGAGCAAATCTGAGATCAGATTTGGAATCAGCACCCTGAAATTAATCTAAAACAGCTGCAAAAGTCCAGGCCAGAAATTTTTTTGTTGACCAGTGTAATTGGTTTTTTACCCTTTTATCTGGAAACAAAACTGACACCTTTTGGCGTCATCTGGTCCAACACCATGTGAGACTAGGCTCTAAGAAAAGCTGTCTCGGGTGTGGACCAATCAATTTCAACGACAGTGCATACATTATCAGAGTTGTGTTTTTTTTGTGTCATCTGGTCCAACACCATGTGAGACTAGGCTCTAAGAAAAGCTGTCTCGGGTGTGGACCAATCAATTTCAACGACAGTGCATACATTATCAGAGTTGTGTTTTGTTTTGTTTGCATTCCGACCACAGGTATTGTGATCAATGCAAACATGACTCCTTGTAAAAAAAAGGTGTCAGTTTTGTTGCCAGATAAAAGGGTAAAAAAACAATTTTCGTTGTTGCGTTCAGTTTGTTGTCCTTCCCCACCCCCGCACCTCGGATTTAGCACGGATGGCTACATGCGGTGCGAAATAAGTTAAACGTACATACGTAATAAAGCTCGTTGAGGCGACTTCTGGAATCCGTCTTTTATTCAACTTGTATTACAGCTTTTCCTTCACGTTGCTGACAGGCAGCGTGAGAGGGACAGATAGAGAGATAGACGCACTGCCACGTGGCAACCCGGAGCCCCGCTCCCGCGTGACCCCCTTCCTCTGTTCGTTTCCGTTCTGACCACGTGTCGTTCGTCTCCACCCCTATTTAATACCCGGGTCACGTGGTACGTTTCCCCCAATCCTCGTTAGCCTCCATGGAATATTCCAGGCCCCCTCGTAGGCTGCCGGGACCACGCCTCTGACTCATCTCCCCATTGGCTGTGGCCAAAGCCAGCAGAACCAATCATCTACTTACAGCTGTCACCTTTCCATTACGTCAGGGCCACGCCCCTAGGCTTCCCCCCATTGGCTATAGACCAGGACCGGCAGAGCCACTCATCATGACGAATTGTGATACGTCATTGAGCCGGATATATCCTCACATTACACATACACAGCGTCACGCAGAGTGTCACACATAGCGTCAGAGCACCAGGTCACACACATATAGCGTCACGTGCAGCATCACGGAAAAATTGTCAACTCATTTACTTAGAACTGGTTTTTGCGATTAGTGTGTTGTCCTTCACCCCCTCCCCCCCAACTTCCCGCGTCTCCAATTTGTACCGCTGGCTACGTACGGTGCGAAAGTTCAACGTACATACGTCAATCCTCAACCGCAACCCCTTGAAACGGTCACGATGCAAATGTGAAATATCATCTCATTATATAAAACGGAGTCCATAATTGCACAGAAGTCTCAGCTGCTTTTCGTCTTGAACCCGTGGACCTATCAAGAAAACCAAATTCGAGGTCAATGGTCCGAGGCAGAGAGACACCAAGTGAATTCTTTAATTGACAAAGAATAACGCCAAAAAGGGGGAATGTGTGAGGATTTCCCAGAGGGTTACAGGTCAAAGCAATAACGCCAAGTCAAGTGAACAAGATGAACACGTCAACAAGATCAACACATGAACAAGGGCCGCACAGGCCTGAAAACCTCGGTAGAGGTCGCGAGTTCACAGGTCGCAGACTTAGGCTGAGCAGGGCTGCATAGCAGAGGTCGCAACCGGGTACCCGATACCCGTACCCTACCCGATACCCGGCCGGGTACGGGTAGCCGTTTGCGACCCTGGTGCGGCCGGGTACGGGTAGGCCGTGAGTCACTGGTGAGTCACCGTTTGTCACTCATTTCCCAACGTCTTGTCTCTTCTCACAATTCAAGTTCCTAGAATCAACCCACCCGCGCCTGCAACATGGCTTCATCCCAGAGGTCGCAAGTACTAAGTCATGTTTTGCAGAGGGGTCAAATACTTATTTCCCTCATTAAAATGCAAATCAATTTATAACATTTTTGACATGCGTTTTTCTGGATTTTGTTGTTGTTATTCTGTCTCTCACTGTTCAAATAAACCTACCATTAAAGTTATGGACTGATCATTTCTTTGTCAGTGGGCAAACGTACAAAATCAGCAGGGGATCAAATACTTTTTTCCCTCACTGTACTTACGAACGAATCAGGTTCCAAAGGTCTGTTCGTAAGTCGATTTGTTCAGAAGTCCAACTTTACTCCTGTCAATTCCCAAAATATTGTACGGCGTGTACACTTAAACACGCGGAATGGCTTTAAAAGTTGTATTATCTCCTGTAGACATAGATGCCACTGGTTCTTCATGTTCTGCAGATGTAGATGCCGCTGGTTCTTCATGTTCTGCACATGTAAATACCACTGGTTCTTCATGTTCTGTAGATGTAGATGCCACTGGTTCTTAACGTTCTGCAGATGTAGATGCCTCTGGTTCTTCACGTTCTACAGATGTAGATATCACTGGTTCTTCATGCTCTGCAGATGTAGATGCCGCTGGTTCTTCACGTTTTTCGGATGTAGATGCCACTGGTTTTTCACGTTCTGCAGATGTAGATGCCACTGGTTCTTCACGTTCTGCAGATGTAGATGCCACTGGTTCTTCACGTTCTGCAGATGTAGATGCCACTGGTTCTTCACGTTCTGCAGATGTAGATGCCACTGGTTCTTCACGCTCTGCAGATGTCAATGCCACTGGTTCTTCACGTTCTGCAGATGTAGATGCCACCACCGCCATCTATTGCGCAGCGGTAGAACTTCAGGCTCTTCTGCCCGAACATGCAACTGAACATATGGGACAGGTTTGTTCGCATTCCTGAAAGTTCATCGGTCGAATGCTCGTAAGTAGAGGAGTCTCTGTTATTGATATTTTTCACACAAAAACGCATGATACAGATTATCCCTGGGGTTTATATGGCACAATATATCATGGTACCCGTGCAAAGGCCGAAACGTCGTGAGAATTGTATTTTATGTTTAATTTTTTATTATTTTATTATTTCCCATCTACATGACTTTACCGAAAGAACCAAGAAGATGAATCCCTGCAGTCACGAAAGCTTTAAATCGACACAACAATAATAGTAGATGACTTCGGAGGCGATGAGTGGATACTCTGCATTGTGTTCTGCCCTCCTGAGAATCGAATGACTCCACCACCAAGGGACACCAGAAGATATTGTGCGACAGCAACTTTTATTTCAAAGTGTTCTTCGGAGGAGCATTCGCGCATCTGTAATTATGACCAGATGCACAGAAATCAACCCCAATTCACACCATCTCCACCCGAATCTGAATAGGTTCCCTGTACCCTGAATTGATTACTCTACTGGTGTGCGTGGCCTACTGTGCACTCACGTGACCCTATGGGCTCAATCCATGGTCATTATTACTTTCACCATTATACTTGTGGTTCATTTACATTGAGTCCATGTCGGTTACATATACATGCTTGTTGAACTTCTTTCGCACCGTATTCAGCCAACCGTGCTAGACTACGTCACTTCCTGTGACGTGAAATGACGTCATTCCCTATGACGTGAAATGACATCATTCCCTATGACGTAAAATGACGCCATTTTCTATGACGTAAAATGACGCCATTTTCTATGACGTAAAATGACGCCATTTTCTATGACGTAAAATGACGCCATTTTCTATGACGTGAAATGACGCCATTTTCTATGACGTGAATGACGTCATTCCCTATGACGTGAATTGACGTCATTCCCTATGACGTGAATTGACGTCATTCCCTATGACGTGAATTGGCGTCATTCCCTATGACGTGAATTGACGTCATTCCCTATGACGTGAATTGACGTCATTCCCTATGACGTGAATTGACGTCATTCCCTGTGACGTGAAATGACGCCATTCCATGTGACGTGAAATGACGCCATTCCCTGTGACGTGAAATGACGTCATTCCCTATGACGTGAAATGACGTCATTCCCTGTGACGTGAAATTACGTCATTCCTTATAATGTGTAACGAGGCGAGTACAAATATAGATGTGTCGCTAACCCGGCACACAACTGATCGGTAAGGTTCGTCATTTAAAACAAAACGTACCAATTAGTTACTAGTTCAGCACTAACCGGTTGCGCGTTGCACAGTTAACCCGCAAAATTTTGCAATACGCGGCGACACAGGCTCAGCGCGGCACACAGAATCTGGGACAGAAAAAAAAGACAGCGCAAAAAATAGAATATCTGCCCAACTTTAATCTTTCGCGAAAGACCGCTCCTGTGATCTTGGGAAAGATCATCACGGGGGCCAGAAGTGGCAAGACGCAGCGAGTCCAGCAGTTACGACGGAGCGCCGAGGTCATCGACGCGATCGATACGCGATGCATTTCAAGCGTGCATCTTAAAGTGCATCACATGCTTACATTTGCATTAGATAGCAGGTCACCACGTGCAGTAAATGTTCACCGCGTGAGTCACATCATTCCAAGTGCTGTTCATACAACGTACAACGACGACGATACCCCGTCTTCTTGGTTCTTTCGGTAAAGTCACGTAGAAGGGAAATAATAAAATAATAAAAATAAAACATAATAAAATAATTCTCACGACGTTTCGGCCACAACGCAAGCAGCCGTCCTCAGGTGAAGACCAGGTCCCTCAGGTGAAGAACAGGTCTGTCAGAAAAAACAGCTGCTTGCGTTGTGGCCGAAACGTCGTGAGAATTATATTACAATGTTTTATTTTTATTATTTTGTTATTTACCTTCTACGCGACTTTACCGAAAGAACCAAGAAGATGAATCCCTGCAGTCACGAAAGCTTTAAATCGACGATATCCCGTGCAAGTGCTGTTACAGAGCAAGTGCTGTTAAGCAAGCAGCACCTAAAAAGGCAAGAACGGCACACGAGGGGGTGGGTGGCTAGCACCACACCCGACCGCCTTTGTCTCCCCCGGTGGCGATGTTTACACACCGCACCGGGTACTCATTTGGAGGTCTGAGTCGACCTAGGGGGAGGCCCGGGACCGGTTCAAACGATCGTTGCCAGCGTTGGTGGCCGTGAGCGGGGAATCGAACTCGAGCCGCCGGGTTCGTAGCGCAGCGGTAACCGCTACACCACCGCTCCCCTGTATGTACACTCGTCAGAGGCGGCCATCGACTAGCTGCAAGCAACTGGCACCCTAGACAAACCATTCAATCGGCGCCTTCACCAGAGGTCGCAATCGGGTACCCGATACCCGTACCCTACCCGATACCCGGCTACCCGTACCCAGCCGGGTACGGCTGGGTACGGGTAGCCGGGTATCGTACCCAGCCGGGTACGGGTACCCGTTTGCGACCATGGTGCGGCCGGGTACGGGTACGGGTAAGGAATCAAACCCCGTTTGCGACCTCTGGCCTCCACCCCCGAACCCCGCATTCTCAGGAAGAACGTAATCAACCAGGTAGGGTGTTGACTGTTATGTTATCCGACTCTCTGTGTTGTATTACATTACATTTCTAAGTATACTAGATTTGTGTTTCTATTTCATTTATACCTGATGATGATTGCTTGTGTTGCAATCGAAACGTCGTATGCTAGTATTTAATGTATTATTTTCTCTTTATATGTCACTTTACCGAAAGAACCAAAGAGTAACCCGTTTAATGTTTTTTTAAGCATTCCTTTTTTAAACAGAGGCACAATTATTCAGTTGTCCATCCGTCCGTATGTCTGTCTGTCTGTCCAACCAATACATTCTCAGAAATATTGAGAAGTGAATTATAATTCTAGATTTGAAGCTTTCGTGACTGCAAGGATTCATACTCTTAGTTTTTTCGGTAAAGTCACGTAGGTAAAAAAGTGAAATTAAAATTAATCAAAAGTAAAATAATAAAAAAAAAATGTATTTTACTTTTTTTGATTTATTATTATACATTTTTTTAATTAATTTTAATAAAAAATTTTACCTACGTGACTTTACCGAAAAAACTAAGAGTATTAATTATAATTCACGTCCCATCAGTGCGCGCACGGAGAATTGAAATGCCATCCTCGTCATTTGTATTTTTTCAATTTGTATTTTCCCCCTCGAATTTGGAGCCCCGACTTAAGTTGGCACCCTGAGCGACTGCCCTAGTTCACCTACATGGACGGGCCGCCCCCAACACTCGTATAACCACGTGCAGTTACCTCTCGATTATCCCGGGGGGGGCGGGGGGGGGGGAAGATTAATCAAGGTTGTGAATTAACTGAACTCTCGAGGTGGAAAACAAAAACAAAACCAAAAAAATCGATAATTTTTAAGTTTCTTCCCCGGCGTTCCCCACCTCGTCGCAGGTCCCAGCGACTCACACGCCCCCAAACGGAGACCGCCAAATGCGACGGCGAGCGAACCGATTTACGTTAGGAAGGGGGAAAAAATAAATAGACCAGCCATTTCCTCTTTACCCCCCGCCCCCAACTTCACGTAAGGCAAATAAGTGTATTGCCGCCCAATTTGACACGGTTTTGCATTTACCCAATTTTAGTTTTACCCGGGGCCACTCCCCCCCCCCACCACCCCCCATTGCCCAAGAGAATCGAGAGCCGACACTTCAACTATTAAGCGATCGGTTGCGCAACCAAAAAAAAACGAAACCTCACAATTTCAATCTCAAACCGCTTTGTCCACATCCGAGATGGGCAGTAGAAGAAGCTACACAGGGCAAGCCGCTGTGCTTGGGTTTTGCAAAAGTGCTCGTGGACATGGCCCACCCCTCTCCCGCTTAGCTCTACACCCACCCAACCTCCCACCGCACACCGCATTCAGGATCGTGGCCAATCACAGCTTGGCGAATATTCCGCGCGACGCTTAAAACACACGGTTCGCAAATGCGCCCAGCGCATGTCGCGTCCGTCGCTCGGGCGCGAACGACCGGTTCGCGAAGACGTTGACGTCAACGCGATCCGCAGTTGCACGCAACCGAGTTTCGCAAAACCGATCGCCCCCTCGGGTGTGCGAACGCCTTCAGACGCGCAAAATTCACCCGGTTAATATCTGAATATAATTTCCATATATAAACAACAACAATAATACTACTACTTCATTTAATATTAATTGCCGTGTTCGTTGCTGCTATATTTATTCAATGATTCACGAATGTATCCATAGTGAAAAATCAGGATAGGTGGCAACACCCACCTTTGGCAAATCAGCTACGGGCTAGCTGCAATAGTTTTAATCGTATCCACGGGGATAATAAGATTACCCCCTCTCCCCCCTCCCCCCCATCGAGACAGAGGAGATTGATCGGTGCCAGGATGCCGAGTGGCAGAAGCGTCCCGCTGGGGTGCTGGTCACGAGAGGTGGTGGAGCGTTTGGTGGCCGATTCCATCAACGTCCCACCGCAACAGCACTCGCGCACCTGCGAGTGGAAGAGAGAGCGACGGTCACGTGTTGAGGGTGACGTCGCGTGATGAGGGTGACGTCGCGTGACGAGAGAGCGACGTCACGCGCTGAGGGTGACGTCGCGTGACGAGAGGGTGACGTCGCGTGACGAGGGGGCGACGTCGCGTGACGAGGGGGCGACGTCGCGTGACGAGGGGGCGACGTCGTGTGACGAGAGGGCGACCTCACGTGACGAGGGGGCGACGTCACGTGATGAGGGTGACGTCACGTGACGAGGGGGTGACGTCACGTGACGAGGGGGCGACGTCACGTGATGAGGGGGTGACGTCACGTGACGAGGGGGTGACGTCACCTCCGATCAGCAATGGTTGGCTACCTACGGCGCGACAGAAGTTCTACATACACTACACACAACATTACATACTGCGCTATAAACTATACACTACATACTACACTACACACTACATCGGTATGCCAAGACTGAAAACTCCTTCATTTTGAACTGCTTGTTGTTGTGTTTAGTTTGGCCACGCACACAGCGAAAGAAGTTCAACATACGTACATACCTCACTACACTACACACTACACTACACTACACACTACATTACACACTACACTACACTACACACTACACTACACACTACACTACATACTACACTACATACTACACTACACACTACACTACATACTACACTACACACTACACACTACACTACACACTACACTACACACTACACACTACACTACACACTACACTACACACTACACTACACTACACACTACACTACACACTACACACTACACTACACACTACACTACACACTACACTACACACTACACTACACACTACACTACACACTACACTACACACTACACTACACACTACACTACACACTACACCACTATACTAAATGGAAAATTAATTTCATTACAACTCGTTGTTGTTGTGTGTTAGTTTGTTTGTCTTTCCCCAACCCCGCTCCTCCGGTTAGCGCGGTCGGCTACGTGCGCTGCCCAAGGAGTTCAACATGAAGACACTCTGCATTCCGATGGTGCACATCGCGCCGCCTACATCCTGAAGACCGATTGCGAAAGCCGACAGCTGTACACGTGTAAAGTTGCGTACGTACGTGTGTGTGTGTG
Source organism: Lethenteron reissneri (assembly GCF_015708825.2). Taxonomy (NCBI): domain Eukaryota; kingdom Metazoa; phylum Chordata; class Hyperoartia; order Petromyzontiformes; family Petromyzontidae; genus Lethenteron; species Lethenteron reissneri. The sequence continues at coordinate 1,916,536 of NC_083849.1, forward strand.
CGTGTGTGTGCATCTCGGTCATCTCGGTCATCTCGGTCAGTCGACCCGTGGCACCTGCTGGGTCTGCCCCGTGACCTCCTCCTGCCAGCGGGCGTTCGACACTTCACGTGGTAGCCTCAAGGCGCACATGGCCTGGCACAAGCGTCGTGGTGACGTAACCGCCACTTAGTGGCGAATGGCGGTTGTTGTTGTTGTTGTTGCATGCGACACGGGTTCAATTCCCGCTCACGGCCAACACCGCCAGTGACGATTATCTGAACCGGTCCCGGGCCTCCCCTAGGTCGACTCAGCTTCAAATGAGTACCTGGTGCAGTGTGTAAACATTGCCACTAGGGAGACAAAGGCGGTCGGGCGTGGTGCTGACCACCCACCCCCTCGTGTACCGTTCTGGCCTTCACAGCACTTGCCCCTACAGTCCATTAAGGCTAAACGGGGGATCTTTATCTTTGTGCATGCCGTATAGCTGTGCCTGCATTTTTTTTGTACGCTCTAGCGGCCGAAATTCTGGTTTTACAAGTTTAGCCAAAAGGTCACTGGGCCCCCCCCCCATGCAAATCTCGGGCCCATGAAGGCCCGTCAACATCAACTGCGGTGCGTGTGTTGCGTGTTGCAACGCAGTACAAAGTGTAACGTGACGCAAATGCCCCCCACGATCCACAAGAAGGAGACATCACAGCGACGGCGGTGATGAAACACCGCTGCTGCGCTACTGCTCCAGTTACCTTGAGTTGACCACCTGAATGTCACATTGTAGCTGTTTGCTCTGCAACTACGTTAGCCAATCGGAAGAGACAGCCGCCATCACTACCTCTACCCCTATCACTACCCCTAACACTACCCCTACCTATCACTACCCCTATCACTACCCCAACTCCTATCACTGTCCCTATCACTACCCCTATCACTACCCCTATCACTACCAAAACCCCTATCACTACCCCTATCACTACCTCTACCTATCACTACCCCTATAACTACCCCAACTCCTATCACTGTCCCTATCACTACCCCTATCACTACCCCTATCACTACCCCAACTCCTATCACTGTCCCTATCACTACGACCTCTACCCCTATCACTACCCCAACTCCTATGACTGTCCCTATTACTACCCCTATCACTACCCCTATCACTACCACAAACCCCTATCCCTACCTCTACCCCTATCACTACCCCAACTCCTATGACTGTCCCTATCACCACCCCCACAACAGAGTGTCGTACAACGCGTAACGATGCAATGCCCCGATCCACAAATACGAAGAAGGAGACATCACAGCGGCCATGATGATGATGAGACACCGCTACTGCGCTACTGCTCCAGTTACCTTGACTTGACCACCTGAATGTCACATGGTAGCTGTTTGCTCTGCAACTACGTCAGCCAATCGGAAGAGACAACCACTATCACTACCTCTACACCTATCACTACGAACTCTACCCCTATCACTACCCCAACTCCTATCACTGTCCCTATTACTACCCCTATCACTACCCCCTATCACTACCCCTATCACTACCCCCTATCACTACCACTATCACTACCCCAAACTCCTATCCCTACCTCTACCCCTATCACTACCCCTACCTATCACTACCCTTATCACTACCCCAAACCCCTATCCCTACCTCTACCCCTATCACTACCCCAACTCCTATGACTGTCCCTATTACTACCCCTATCACTACCCCCTATCACTACCACTATCACTACCCCAAACCCCTATCCCTACCTCCACCCTTATCACTACCCCCACAACAGAGTGTCGTACAATGCGTAACGACGCAATGCCCCGATCCACAAATACGAAGAAAGAGACATCACAGCGGCGATGATGATGAGACACCGCTACTGCGCTACTGCTCCAGTTACCTTGACTTGACCACCTGAATGTCACATGGTAGCTGTTTGCTCTGCAACTACGTCAGCCAATCGGAAGAGACAACAGCCATCACTACCCCTATCACTACGACCTCTACCCCTATCACTACCCCAACTCCTATCACTGTCCCTATTACTACCACTATCACTACCCCAAACCCCTATCACTACCTCTACCCCTATCACTACGAACTCTAGCCCTATCACTACCCCTATCACTACCCCTACCTATCACTACCCTTATCACTACCACAAACCCCTATCCCTACCTCTACCCCTATCACTACCCAAACTCCTATCACTGTCCCTATCACTACCACTATTACTACTCCTATCACTACCACAAACCCCTATCCCTACCTCTACCCCTATCACTACCCCAACTCCTATCACTGTCCCTATCACTACCCCTACCTATCACTACCCTTATCACTACCACAAACCCCTATCCCTACCTCTACCCCTATCACTACCCCAACTCCTATCACTGTCCCTATCACTACCCCTATCACTACCTCTACCCCAATTCCTATCACTTTCCCTATTACTACCCCTATCACTACCCCAACTCCTATGACTGTCCCTATTACTACCCCCTATCACTACCCCCTATCATTACCCCTATCATTACCCCTATCACTACCCCTATCACTACCCCTATCACTACCCCTATCACTACCTCTACCCCTATCCCTACCTCCACCCTGATCACTACCCCTACAACAGGCTGTCGTATAACGCGTAACGACGCAATGCCCCGATCCACAAATACAAAGGAGGAGACATCACAGCGGCGATGATGATGATGATGATGATGATAATGAGACACCACTACTCCGCTACTGCTCCTGACACAGGTTACCTGGGCTTTGACCAACTGAATGTGACATTGTAATAATAATAATAGTTAAATGTATAACGCGCGCAAATTTGCGGACGTAATGGCCGCAACTCAGAGGCGCGGAGCCAAGCTCAGAGTCGCTCGAAAGCGCCGTGGTTTGTAGAGGTGAGTTTTTAAGTCTCTCTTGAAGGAGGCGATTGAGGTGATGCTGCGAATATGCAGAGGGATATCGTTCCAGACTGTTGTACCTTGTTGTTGTTGCTCTGCAGCCACTACATCAGCCTACATGTGAAAGAAGAAGAAGACGACGACGATGACGACGATGGAAGAAAAATATAAGAAAGAAGAGGACGACGATGAAGAAGGGAATGAAGAAGAAGGCGACGATCAAGAAGGTGACGATGAAGAAGGTGACGACGATGAAGAAGGGAATGAAGAAGAAGGCGACGATCAAGAAGGTGACGATGAAGAAGAGGACGACGATGAAGAACCAGCGTCTTTGACCTACGCTGCTCACCTAGGGGTAGAAGGAGTAGTGGCCAGTGTACGAGTTGGAAAGGAAGACGATCGGGACGACGATGATGATGAGGGCGAGGCTCATGATCCCCAGCACCATGCCGGCGATGTTCAGGTTGCGGCACGTGGCGGAGTACTTGGAGGCTCGCTCGAGGTCCCCAGTCGCCAGCGCGTCGCGCACCTGCCAACGGGGGGCACGGGGAGGGGGGGGGGGAAGGAGAAACGTCACTTGCACGGTAGATCTTGTTGTTTTTATATCCTCCTTTTTTTATTTCGAAAAGGTGAGGGCACCCATGGGATAGCTAGGAGATGTTAACTACCTCGCCTGGTATGGAGGAGGTCGTGGGCTTGATACGGACCCTGATGATGGCTGCTGTATATTTGGAGTTTGTGGTGTCTCTCTCTCATCATCATCATCACAGAGGAACTACCTCGCCTGGTATGGAGGAGGTCGTGGCTTCGATCCAGACCCTGACGATGCCTGCTGTATATTTGGAGTCTGCGTGTCTCTCTCTCATCATCATCACGGTGGATAGATGTTAACTACCTCGCCTGGTATGCAGGAGGTCGTGGGTTCGATCCTGACCCTGATGATGGCTGCTGTATATTTGTAGTTTGCGTGTCTCTCTCCCCATGGTCGCGTCGATTTTTCTAGGGGTCCTCCCGTTTTCCCCTCCACTTTTAGAATCAGCGTCACGCGTTTAGAGTATTTGGCTGCTGCAATAAATGTCCACGTGACGATGATGATGATGATGATTAGTCACTTGGTTGAGCCACCATTTGTGAGTTACACAGCAGCTCAGGGGCCGTCCATAAATGACGTCACGCGATTTTGGACGATTTTTTGACCCCCCCCCCCCTTCGTCACACGGCGTCACAAAAAGTCAGACCCCCCCCCCCCTCAAATATGACGTCACAAAGCTCTGCCCCCCCCCCCCCAAAAAATATAAACATGCTTCAAATCGCTTTAAACTAATGTCATTGTAGTGCGTATTTAATGTGTCGCTGCACTCTGCTGTTGTAGGAGAAAACATTTATCAAAAAGTATATTTAATTAAGTAGAACGTGTTGTCTACATTCTTAATTTTAGAACTTTCGTGACTGCAGTAAATTATTATTTGGTTCTTTCGGTTAAGTCACATCTAAAGATAAAATAATAAATTAAATTAAATAATAGCATACGACATTTCGATTGCAACACAAGCAATCATCATCAGGTATAATGAAATAGCGAC
>NC_083849.1:1928543-1952975 GCF_015708825.2 Lethenteron reissneri
ACAGTGCTAGAGTTACAATGTTAGTGGCAATGAAGATCAGCGTCACGATTCGGGCGTCTCGAGTTTTGATTGTCATTTACAAGACAGGACGCGTTTTAAAAATATATTATTTTTTTCAATTGTTAGATGGAGTCCAGTGCCACGGTTGTTGGTGGTCGTGTCAAGGCCATTTGTCTGCTTCACTCGTTGAATTTGCCTTGGGTGGCGTTAGGCTCGAGTTTAATTGTATAGGGCTGTAGGCGGTTTGGGTCGGTGATGTGATCAGGGTACTTAGGCCCCGTAGGGTTTTTTTTATCCGGCGGGGGAGGTGGAATGCTACCGGCCATGTCGCCTAAAGGGATCGGTAACATCACTTGGGAGCTGGGGGGGGGGGGGGGTTCCAAATGTTGAGAGTGTGAATCACAACCACGTGCCCCCCCCCCCCACCGCACACACACCCACCGACCCATCGTTCAGCGTTCGATTCATGTCGCTTGTGCCGTTCATGCTGCCACCTACCCACCCATCACCCACCAACCCCACCAACACCCACCCACCCCCACCACCCACCAACCCACGACTTCCTGTACACCAGGCGAGGTAGTCAATATCTAGCCACCGCGATGATGATGAGAGAGAGAGACGGGAACTCTAAATATACACCAGGAGTCATGGTCGGGATCGAACCCACGACCTCCTGTATACCAGGCGAGATAGTTAACATCTCCTAGCCACCGTGAGCAGCAGCTATACAATGGGATACCTTTGGGCGTTCTTCTCTGGTCTGACACTAGCAGTGAGATCTTCTTTGTTCTTTCGGTAAAGTCATCACGTAGAAGGGAAGTAATAAAATAATAAAAATAAACATAATAAAACAATTCTCACGACGTTTCGGCCACAACGCAAGCAGCCGTCCTCAGGTGAAAACCAGGTCTGTCGAGGCGACAGCGTCTGAATGAAACAGCACACGTGCTTGGAGCAAGTGTGCTCCAAGCACGTGTGTGATATATGTAGGTGCAACGCCACCGCCACCACCGCTACCGTCACCGCCACCGCCGCCGCCACCGCCGCCACCAGCACCACCACTCCACTCACAGTTAATGTCCGTGTGTGTTTGTCTCATCGTGAGTGGGTCCCATCGTGGCCATGGCATTGTTCCCCGAGCCTCAGGCCCGTAGTGAAACGTGAACAGCATTTGTACTCGAGTGAGATCCATCTTGTACCGAAGGCTGTGCCGGTGCCTGGGATGGGACAGCGGCAAAATAAAAGACGCTGCAAATAACGTTCACGAAACGACACGAAACAGCCCCCTCCACTCCCTCCCCTCCACTCCCTCGACTCCCTCTACTCTCCCCCATCCCTCCCTCCACTCCACTCACATCCCTACACTCCCTCCCCTCCACTCCCTCCACTCCCTACTCCCTGCAACTCCCACCCTCCACTCCCTCCCCTCCACCCCCTCGACTCCACTCACTCCCCTCCCTCCATTCCCTCCATTCCACTCACTCCCCTCCCTCCATTCCCTCCATTCCACTCACTCCCCTCCCTCCACTCCACTCACTCCACTCCCTCCCTCCACTCCCTCCCTCCCTCCCTCCACTCCACTCACTCCACTCCCTCCCTCCACTCCCTCCACTCCACTCACTCCACTCCCTCCCTCCACTCCCTCCCTCCCTCCCTCCCTCCACTCCACTCACTCCACTCCCTCCCTCCCTCCACTCCCTCCACTCCACTCACTCCACTCCCTCCCTCCCTCCACTCCCTCCACTCCCTCCCTCCACTCACTCCCTCCACTCCCTCCACTCCCTCCCTCCACTCCACTCACTCCCCTCCACTCGCTTCACTCCCCTCCACTCCCTCCCTCCCTCCCTCCCTCCACTCCCTCCCTCCACTCACTCACTCCACTCCTATCTCCACTCACTCCACTCCCTCCACTCCCTCCACTCCACTCACTCCACTCCACTCCCTCCACTCCCTCCACTCCCTCCACTCCCTCCCTCCCCTCCAGTCCCTCCACTCCCTCCACTCCGCTCACTCCACTCCCTCCCTCCCTCCACTCCCTCCACTCCACTCCCTCCCTCCACTCCCTCCACTCCCTCCACTCCCTCCCCTCCCTCCACTCCCTCGACTCCCTTTACTCTCCCCCCTCCCTCCACTCCACTCACTCCACTCACATCCCTACACTCCTTCCCCTCCCTCCCCTCCACTCCCTCCCCTCCCTCCCCTCCACTCCCTCCCCTCCACTCCCTCCCCTCCACTCCCTCCCCTCCACTCCCTCCCCTCCATCCCTCCACTCCACTCCCTCCACTCCTTCCACTCCCTCCACTACCTCGACTCCCTCTCTCCACTCCCTCCCTCCCTCCACTCCCTCCCCTCCCTCCCTCCCTCCACTCGCTCCCCCCACTCCCTCCACTACCTCGACTCCCTCCCTCCACGCCCTCCCTCCCTCCACTCCCTGCGTCCACTCCCTCCACTCCCTCCCCTCCCACGACTCCCTCCCCTCCACTCCCTCCCTCCACTCCCTCCACTCCCTCCACTCCCTCCCCTCCCACGACTCCCTCCCTCCACTCCCTCCACTCCCTCCCCTCCACTCCCTCCCCTTCACTCCCTCCACTCCCTCCCCTCCACTCCCTCCCCTCCACTCCCTCCCCTCCACTCCCTCCCCTCCCACGACTCCCTCCCCTCCACTCCCTCCCTCCACTCCCTCCCCTCCACTCCCTCCCCTCCACTCCCTCCCTCCACTCCCTCCCCTCCACTCCCTCCACTCCCTCCACTCCCTCCCCTCCACGACTCCCTCCCCTCCACTCCCTCCACTCCCTCCACTCCCTCCCCTCCCACGACTCCCTCCCCTCCCTCCCCCCCCTCTCTCTCTCCACTCACCATTGTTCTGGACACGCAGATGATCGATGTGGATGATGATGATGATGATTGTGAAGGTTCTGATGCTGCGCCCGTTTTCCTTGTTGTCAATCTCCCTTCCTCCCATATCCCAACGCCCATTCCGATCCTTAAACCCCGATGTCTAAACCCTGATCTCTAAACCCCCATTCCCTAAACCCCCATTCCCTAAACCCCCATTCCCTAAACCTCCATTTCTCAACCCCGATCCCTAAACCCCAATCTCTAAACCCCAATCCCTAAATACCCATCTCTAATCCCCAATCCTAAACCCCGAACCCTAAACCCCGAACCCTAAACCCCGAACCCTAAACCTTGAACCCTAAACCCTGAACCCTAAACCCCGAACCCTAAACCCCGAACCCTAAACCCCGAACCCTAAACCTTGAACCCTAAACCCTGATCCCTAAATCCCGACCCCTAAACCCCGAAACCTAAACCCCGAACCCTAAACCTCGAACCCTAAACCCCGAACCCTAAACCCTGATCCCTAAATCCCGACCCCTAAACCCCGAACCCTAAACCTCGAACCCTAAACCCCGAACCCTAAACCCCGAACCCTAAACCCCGAACCCTAAACCTTGAACCCTAAACCCCGAACCCTAAACCCCGAACCCTAAACCCCGAACCCTAAACCCCGAACCCTAAACCCCGAACCCTAAACCCCGAACCCTAAACCCCGAACCCTAAACCTTGAACCCTAAACCCCGAACCCTAAACCCCGAACCCTGATCCCTAAACCCCGAACCCTAAACCACCGACCTCTATACCCCGATCCCTTAACCCCAAACCCTAAACCTCCGATCCCTAAACCTCCAATACCCACGACCTTTCCCAAATCCTCTCCCCGCCAAACGCCCCCCCCCCCAACCCCCCTCCCCCCTCCCGGATGCCGACCCCAAACCCCACACCCCCCAAGCCTGACTCGACCCCCCCCACAACCCCTCGCCTCGAATCCCACCAAAATGCATGTGGCCCTAAAACCCCCCCGTGACCCCCCCATGACCCCTGTGACCTCCATGACCCCCCTCCCAACCTAGCCACTCAAAACATCCCCCGCCACCCACGCCCCATGTCCTGACCCCAAACTCCTCGACCCCCTTAATCCTCAAACCATAAACCATTCACCTCTGTTCACGTCACAAACACACCACGTGCCACGCCCCACGTGCCCCACCCCCTACGCGTCACGCCCCACGTCCTACGCACCACCACGTGCCGTGCCACCCTTAACCGCGATCCAAAAATCCATTCACCGCATCCCTCCCGTATTCGCTCTCGCGACCTCCGCACCCACCCACCCACCCACAACTTAATCCACCAACAACTTAAACTACCCTCCCCCCACCCATCCACCCACAACATAATCCACCAACAACTTCAACCACCCCCAACAACTACAAGCACCCTCCCCCCACCCACCCACCAACAACTTGAACCACCACTCCCCCTGCCGCCCCCACCACCACCCCGTCCAACCCTTGAACCCCCTTGAACCCCCTTGAACCCCCCTGAAACCCCACCCTTGACCCCCCCCCCCTCCCCTCAACAGCCGGACACCCTTTCGGACGAGCAGAGATCCGAGCCCAGCCCAACATCTCACCGCCATCACCAAACTCCACCACTGGGATTCTACCACCACCACAACAACAACAACCACCACTACCACCACCACCATCAGCGGCACCACCAGGCTGCGGTGGGTCTGGCCCCTCTTCCGCAGCAGCAGCAGCAGCAGCAGCGGCACTGGGCCACGCAGCGTCTGGACGCTCTGCCGTTGCTGGGCCAGCAGAAGCCGGCTGGCCAGCGGTCTGGCGAGCGGCAGGACGGCGACGGGCTGAGCTCCCCGGAGTCGCTCCCCCCGCGCCACCGCACGCACAACATCGACCCGCGCACGCTGGCCCACCCGCTTGCGCGCCCTGCCCTGCGGCACACCATCATCTAGGCGGCGGCGGCGGTCTGTCCTTGGATTCCCCCGGCGGCATCGGCATCGGCGGCGGAGGCGGTTTTCCGGCGTGGCCGGGTGTCGGGCCGGGACCCGTGTCCGTGTCCGGCGGCGGTGACCTGCCACACCGGGGTCGCGTGGGGGGCGGCGGGGGGGGGGCACCCATCGGTCACTCCTCGCACGGTCACTCGCACGGCAAGCGCTGGCCCACGCGCTAGCCGGCGGCGGCGGCGTGGGCCGGCGTGCGGCTGAGTGGATGGCAGAGGTCGCAAACGGGTACCCGATACCCGTACCCTACCCGATACCCGGCTATCCGTACCCGGGCCGGGTACGGGTACCCGTTTGCGACGCTGGTGCGGCCGGGTACGGGTAGGCCGTGAGTCACTGGTGAGTAACCGTTTGTCACTCATTTCGGGTAGGGTACGGGTAGGGAACGGGTACTCGTACCCGGCCGGGTACGGGTAAGGAATCAAAACCCGTTTGCGACCTCTGGTGGATGGGTTTGGCGCGTTAGCCTCCCCCCACGTTCCCCACCACCACCACGGCTGACCGCCAGCCCTGGTCGTCGCTAGCCCCACTGCTCTTACCCCAAACCTAACACTACCTGACCCCTACTCACCCGCTGGTAGATATCCCACTAGCGTGTGAGTGCTTTAGTCCCTCCGGCTGACCGCTTAGACACAGGTGGGTTGACCGCCAGGCCTGCTCGTCTATTCGTTAGACCCACTGCTCTTACCCCAAATCCAACCTGAGCCCTACTCACCTGCTGGTAGACATGCACGAGTGAGTGTGTGAGTGCTTTAGCCCCTCTGGTTGCCTGTTCAGACGCACACGGGCTGACCACTTAGACGCACGTGGATTGAATGATTAAACTCACCTGGGTTGACTGATTAGATTCACACGGGCTTACCGATTAAACACACGTGGGCTGACAGATTAAACACACGTGGACTGACCGATTAAACGCACGTGGGCTGACCGATTAAATGCACGTGGGCTGACCGATTAAACACACGTGGGCTGACTGATTAAACACACGTGGGCTGACTGATTAAACACACGTGGGCTCACTGCCAACCCTGCCCGTTTCTTCTCTAGCCCCACTTCTCTTACCTCCGACCTGATCCCCTGATAGAGATCCACTCTGGCACGGGGGGTGAGGGGCTGGGTAACCCGCATGCAACTCCTCTCTCTCTCTATCTCTCGAGGACCTCCCAGAGGTCGCAACTGGGTACGCGATACACGTACCCTACCCGATACCCGGCTCCCCGTACCCGGCCGGGTACGAGTACGGGTACCCGTTTGTGACCCTGGTGCGGGCGGGTACGGGTACGGGTAAGAAATCAAAACCCGTTTGCGACCTCTGGGACCTCTCCGTCACCGTTATTTGATTGATTTATTCCGGGAAACCGCGACCGTTTCTCTTGTTCATGAGCGGTATGGGGGGGGGGGGCGGCGGGGTGGGGGGCTCTTGAAAACGGTCGCATCGCAAGGGGTTGAGGTATTTTTGGGGGAAAAAAATAATCGCAGTTGCCGAATTTGTGGCGTTTTATTTTAATAGACGGGCGTTATTGTTGGTCCAACGCTGTTAGTGAGACTAGGCTCTAAGGAAAGCCGTCTCTGGTGTGGACCAATCGGTTTCAAAGACAGCGCGCGATATATTGTCGGAGCGTGTTTTTTTTTGGTTCGCGTGTTCACCACAAAAAGTATCGCGCGTGGTTATTTATTGCAGACAGGATCCCTTGCAAAAAGGTTTCTGCTGGGTGCTTTAACATCTTGGCACGGCTGCGCTTATTGCCGGAAAGGGTTAAACCTATTCTTATTAATTACGATGGATGTTTCGTTTTTAATCTTCTAGGTCTCGCGGATAACCGCGTGAATATCGGGGGGGGTTGGAGGAGTGGGGTGATGGAGTTGGTTTTTATTTTAGATTTGTTGTTGTTGTTGTTGGTGCTGCTGCTGCGGCTAATTATTGGCGCTGACGACAACAGTTCAATCCATATCGACTCCTATACTTACGATCGATCGACTAGCGAACTTTCAGAGATACGAACTGAACCTGCCCCCGCCCCCCCGTACGTCCAGTTTGCCTGTTCGGAACCGAGAGTTCGTAAGTTCAACCGCCCTGCGAAATCGATGGCGGTAGGTGGCATCTTGCATCTGCAGAACGTGAAGAACCAGTGGCCTCTACCATGGGTGGTTCATGGGTGGGAAGGTGGGAAGGTGAGTGGGTATGTAGGTAGGTGAGTGGGTTTGTGGGAAGTTGAGTGGGTGGATGTGTAGGTTGGTGAGTGGGTCGGTCAGTGAGTAGGTGGGAAGGTGAGTGGGTGGATGTGTAGGTAGGTGAGTGGTCAGTGGGTCGTTGGGAAGGTGAGTGGGTGGATGTGTAGGTAGGTGAGTGGGTCGGTCAGTGGGTAGGTGGGAAGATGAGTGGGTGGATGTGTAGGTTGGTGAGTGGGTCGGTCAGTGGGTAGGTGGGAAGGTGAGTGGTGGGTGGGTCTGTGGGAAGGTGAGTGGGTGGATGAGTAGGCAGGTGAGTGAGTCTGTGGGAAGGTGAGTGGGTGGGTACGTTGGTACGTGTAGTTAGTGAGTGAGTAGGTGGGGAGCGGTAGTGTAGCGATTAGTGCTACGCTACGCTACGAACCCGGCGACCCGAGTTCGATTCCCGCTCACGGCCATCGCCACCGGTGACTGTCATCCGAAGAGGTCCTGGGCCTTCTCTAAGGTCGACTCGGCCTCAAATGAGTACCTTGTGTGTAAACATCGCCTCTGGGGAGACAAAGGCGGCCGGGCGTGGCGTTGCTGCCCACCCACCCCCTCGTGTGCCACAGTGCCGGTGCTGCTCCTCGTTCACAGCACTTGCCCCAACATTCTGTTGCAGGCTACACGGGGGGCCTTTGCCCTTTGAGTAGTTGAGTCGGTAGCAGGCAGAGGTCGCAAACGGGTTTTGATTCCTTACCCGTACCCGGCCGCACCAGGGTCGCAATCGGGTACGGGTACCCGTACCCGATACCCGGCTACCCGTACCCGGCCGGGTATCGGGTAGGGTACGGGTACCCGATTGCGACCTCTGGGATGAAGCCACGTTGCAGGCGCGGGTGGGTTGATTCCAGGAACTTGAATTGTGAGAAGAGACAAGACGTTGGAAAATGAGTGACAAAGTGTGACTCACCAGTGACTCACGGCCTACCCGTACCCGGCCGCACCAGGGTCGCAAACGGCTACCCGTACCCGGCCGGGTACGGGTAGCCGGGTATCGGGTAGGGTACGGGTATCGGGTACCCGGTTGCGACCTCTGGTAGCAGGTCTGTCATCATCTCTCGCAATTCGATGCGATGTTCAAATCTGACGACGCGCACCCAACCACCATCGCGGGCATATATCAGCTCCTGTTCTGTTGTAATCGCTGTAACGGTGTTTAGATATTCGCATTTTCTCGTGTGTGTGGGGGGTGGGGTGGTGTGGGGTGGGGGGTGATTTTGGGTCTGCCTTGTGCTTCGTATTGTTGTTTTGGCTGTAAAAGTTCGTGTACGAATAAAAAGAGTCTCGCCAATCGTCGTCCGGTCACAGTTGTTTACTCCGCACGGTTCATCGGATCTCAAGACAATGCGGGTATCATTGTTATCATCATTTCTCCATAACATTACTTGTACCCGTAACCATACCCGGCCGCACCAGGGTCGCAATCAGGGTACCCGATACCCGGGCTACCCGTACCCGGCCGGGTATCGTGTACGGTACGGGTATCGGGTACCCGATTGCGACCTCCGGATGAAGCCATGTTGCAGGCGCGGGTGGGTTGATTCTAGGAACTTGAATTGTGAGAAGAGACAAGACGTTGGGAAATGAGTGACAAACGGTGACTCACCAGTGACTCACGGCCTACCCGTACCCGTACCCGGCCGCACCAGGGTCGCAAACGGGTAGCCTTTGTTTTGCAGTCTATTATTAGTCTTAAGCCTCACCTTACCATATTAATAAAAAGTGTGCCGTACTTGGCCCTTCCCCCCTCTCCAACCATTATATATACGGAGTGGTAGCTCTTGTAATCTCTCATTTACTTGATACAGCTGTCGTGGCTGTGACGGTTCCACCTGAAGACGGAAGCTTGTGTTGCCTCCGAAACGTCGTGATTTTTATTTTTGTTTTATTTTTATTAATTTTAATGTTTTACCTACGTGACTTTACCGAAAAAAACCTAAGAATATGTTATCATCATCTCGATTTAAAGCTTTCGTGACTGCAGCATGGATTCATCTTCTTGGTTCTTTCGGTAAAGTCATCGCGTAGAAGGGAAATAATAAAATAATAAAAATAAAACTTAATAAAATAATTCTCACGACGTTTCGGCCACAACGCAAGCAGCCGTCCTCAGGTGGAGAACACACGAGGGACATCAGCAAAGCAGTGTCTGTGTGCATTGCTCTTGTACTGCTCGCCTTGTGGTGTCGTTCTCTGGTCTAACGCCGGTGGTGAGACAAAGCCATCGATTAGGAGGCTGTGTGTAGCTTTGGTGAAGGCCAATCAGTTTCAAATACAATGCACATTAAATCAAATAAATCACGTTTCTCGCTGGTTCAGCAGTTCCACTGATGGATTATATTTTTTTCCGCCTGAGGATGAACGCTTGTGTTGCGATCGAAACGTCGTGATTTATTTTCTTTTGTCTACCCACGTGGCTTTACCGAAAGAACCAAAAAGTATGGATTCCCGCAGTCACGAAAGCTTCAAATCAAGATTGAATGCACGTGACATGATATAATCACCGGGGCGTTTTTTAAATCCTTTATATTAAGTTCACTTGCTTGCTTGCTTAGGACCGTGCAAATCTTTCGGTCGTTTTTTAACCCACTTCCCGTGATCCAATCGAGCTGACATTTTCCACACAGACTCGTTGTGCGTGACAATTAATGTTCGTGAATTTTTTTTCCAAAATGTTACACTTTTTAGGGCAATTTTTATTTATTTAATTACCAATTGCTCAATGCTGCCATGCAATCATCTGACCCATAGGTGGCAGCCATCTCAAGCCAGAGGACGAGAGGACTCTAGCCGCCACGCATATAAAGGATTTATAGTGAAAAACTTTGTTTTTACGGGTTATACTTGTTTGCATGTTTTGCTGCAAGAATGACGGTGTGGACAATTGCAGACTTGACGATGCCTTGCTAAGAGGCGCGGGTCTCGTGAGCGTTGGAATATCTTAACGCAGCTTCTCGCGTGTCATTGCCGGAAAAGTGTACAAAGCGTCCTTTCCAATTCCATCATTTTGATGCTGGAAAGTGGGCGAGCGAACGGGTGACTGAGCAGGTGACTGAACGTGTGACTGAGTGAGTGGGTGACTGAGCGAGCGAGCGGGTGACTGAGCGAGTGGGTGACTGAGTGAGTGGGTGACTGAGTGAGTGGGTGAGTGAGTGAGTGACTGAGCGAGTGGGTGACTGAGCGAGTGGGTGACTGAGTGAGTGGATAATTGAGTGAGTGGGTGACTGAGCGAGTGGGTGACTGAGTGAGTGGGTGACTGAGCGAGCGCGCGAGTGACTGAGCGAGTGGGTGACTGAGCGAGTGGGTGACTGAGCGAGTGGGTGACTGAGTGAGTGGGTGACTGAGTGAGTGGATAACTGAGTGAGTGGGTGACTGAGCGAGTGGGCGACTGAGTGAGCGCGTGAGTGACTGAGCGAGTGGGTGACTGAGCGAGCGAGCGAGTTACTGAGTGTGTGACTGACTGAGCGAGTACGCGAGTCACTGACCGAGTGGGTGACTGAGCGAGCGAGCGAGTGGGTGACTCAGCGAGCAAGCGACTGAGCGAGCGGGTCACTGAACGAAAGAGTGACTAAGCGAGCGGGCGGGCGAAGATGATGGGGGCGATGATGATGATGATGATGATAGGATGACGATGATGGGTCATTCATGATGATGGGGTCGATGATGATGATGATAGGATGACGATGATGGGTCATTCATGATGATGGGGGCGATGATGATGATGATGATAGGATGACGATGATGGGTCATTCATGGTGATGGGGTCGATGATGATGATAGGATGACGATGATGGGTCATTTATGATGATGGGGGCGATGATGATGATGATGATAGGATGACGATGATGGGTCATTCATGGTGATGGGGTCGATGATGATGATGATAGGATGACGATGATGGGTCATTCATGATGATGGGGACAACGATGATGGTGGGGACGTCGACGATGATGATGATGACGATAGAGGCGAGTAGAGGATTCATTTCTTCTTGCAGCAGCTCCAGGTGCCGTGCAGGCACGAGCCGAGGCGTCTCTCAGATCGCGAGCAGAAGCGAGACTGGCGACAGCGGGCGTTGTTGGCGAGACACAGGCTCGTGTCGTCCCAGCACCTCGCTAGTGGCACACAGAGAGACACACAAACACAGTGAGACACATACACAGTTCGAGAGACACAGACACAGCGGGCGTTGTTGGCGAGACACAGGCTCGTGTCGTCCCAGCGCCTCGCTAGTAGGAAACAGAGAGACACAGACACAGTTAGAGAGACACAGTGGGACACACAGACACAGCGAGATACACAGACACAGTTAGAGAGACACGGACACAGCGAGACACACAGACACAGTGGGACACACAGACACAGCGAGACACACAGACACAGTTAGAGAGACACGGACACAGCGAGACACACAGACACAGTGGAGAGACACACAGACACAGTGGAGAGACACACAGACACAGTGAGACACACAGACACAGTTAGAGAGACACAGACACAGCGGGCGTTGTTGGCGAGACACAGGCTCGTGTCGTCCCAGCGCCTCGCTAGTAGGAAACAGAGAGACACAGACACAGTTAGAGAGACACAGTGGGACACACAGACACAGCGAGATACACAGACACAGTTAGAGAGACACGGACACAGCGAGACACACAGACACAGCGGGACACACAGACACAGCGAGACACACAGACACAGTTAGAGAGACACGGACACAACGAGACACACAGACACAGCGAGACACACAGACACAGTTAGAGAGACACGGACACAACGAGACACACAGACACAGTGAGACACACAGACACAGCGAGACACACAGACACAGTTAGAGAGACACGGACACAGCGGGCGTTGTTGGCGAGACACAGGCTCGTGTCGTCCCAGCGCCTCGCTAGTGGTACACAGAGAGACACAGTGGGACACAGTGGGACACACAGACACAGTTAGAGAGACATAGTGGGACACACAGACACAGTGAGACACACAGACACAGTCAGACACACAGACACAGTCAGACACACAGACACAGTTAGAGAGACACAGTGGGAAACACAGACACAGTCAGACACACAGACACAGTCAGACACACAGACACAGTTAGAGAGACACAGTGGAAAACAAAGACACAGTCAGACACACAGACACAGCGAGACACACAGACACAGCGAGACACACAGACACAGTGAGACACACAGACACAGCGAGACACACAGACACAGTGAGACACAGAGACACAGCGAGACACACAGACACAGCGAGACACACAGACACAGTTAGAGAGACACAGTGGGAAACACAGACACAGTGAGACACACAGACACAGTGAGACACACAGACACAGCGAGACACACAGACACAGCGAGACACACATACACAGTGAGACACACAGACACAGTGAGACACACAGACACAGCGAGACACACAGACACAGCGAGACACACAGACACAGTTAGAGAGACACAGTGGGAAACACAGACACAGTGAGACACACAGACACAGTGAGACACACAGACACAGCGAGACACACAGACACAGTGAGACACACAGACACAGCGAGACACACAGACACAGCGAGACACACAGACACAGCGAGACACACAGACACAGCGAGACACACAGACACAGTGAGACACACAGACACATTCAGACACACAGACACAGCGAGACGCACAGACACAGCGAGACACACAGACACAGTCAGACACACAGACACAGCGAGACACACAGACACAGCGAGACACACAGACACAGCGAGACACACAGACACAGTGAGACACACAGACACAGCGAGACACACAGACACAGTCAGACACACAGACACAGCGAGACACACAGACACAGTCAGACACACAGACACAGTGAGACACACAGACACAGTGAGACACACAGACACAGCGAGACACACAGACACAGTCAGACACACAGACTCAGCGAGACACACAGACACAGCGAGACACACAGACACAGTCAGACACACAGACTCAGCGAGACACACAGACACAGCGAGACACACAGACACATTCAGACACACAGACACAGCGAGACGCACAGACACAGCGAGACACACAGACACAGTCAGACACACAGACACAGCGAGACACACAGACACAGCGAGACACACAGACACAGCGAGACACACAGACACAGTGAGATACACAGACACAGTCAGACACACAGACACAGCGAGACACACAGACACAGCGAGACACACAGACACAGTCAGACACACAGACACAGCGAGACACACAGACACATTCAGACACACAGACACAGCGAGACTCACAGACACAGCGAGACACACAGACACAGTCAGACACACAGACACAGCGAGACACAGACACAGTCAGACACACAGACACAGTCAGACACACAGACACAGTGAGACACACAGACACAGCGAGACACACAGACACAGTCAGACACACAGACACAGCGAGACACACAGACACAGCGAGACACACAGACACAGTCAGACACACAGACACAGCGAGACACACAGACACAGCGAGACACACAGACACAGTCAGACACACAGACTCAGCGAGACACACAGACACAGCGAGACACACAGACACAGCGAGACACACAGACACAGCGAGACACACAGACACAGCGAGACACACAGACACAGCGAGACACACAGACACAGCGAGACACACAGACACAGCGAGACACACAGACACAGTCAGACACACAGACTCAGCGAGACACACAGACACAGCGAGACACACAGACACAGCGAGACACACAGACACAGCGAGACACACAGACACAGCGAGACACACAGACACAGTCAGACACACAGACTCAGCGAGACACACAGACACAGCGAGACACACAGACACAGTCAGACACACAGACACAGTGAGACACACAGACACAGTGAGACACACAGACACAGCGAGACACACAGACACAGCGAGACACACAGACACAGTCAGACACACAGACTCAGCGAGACACACAGACACAGTTAGAGAGACACGGACACAGTGGGACTCACAGACTCAGTCAGACACACAGACACAGCATTTAGCGCGGGGCCTTTGAAAGTAGCATTGGTAGCTACTGTTGCTACTGTTGCTACTACCACTACGATAATCCTGCACTGGGTTTAGTGGTAACCGCTACACCACCAAAAACACACGCAAAATGCAACTCGGTTTACTCAACGTAAGTGCTGTCGGTCAGACCTCTCCATACGACCGGCTAACTGCAGTGTTGACCGGGGCGGGCCGTCGGATTCCAACCGCGAAGCAACGGCCCTCTCAGGCTGCAGCAGAGGTCGCAAACGGGTTTTGATTCCTTACCCGTACCCAGCCGCACCAGGGTCGCAAACAGTTACCCGTACCCGTACCCGGCCGTGCCCGTACCCTACCCGTACCCGGCCGGGTACGGGTAGGGTACGGGTATCGGGTACCTGATTGCGACCTCTGGGATGAAGCCACGTTGCAGGCGCGGGTGGGTTGATTCTAGGAACTTGAATTGTGAGAAGAGACAAGACGTTGGGAAATGAGTGACAAACGGTGACTCACCAGTGACTCTATAATCTTAGGTTTTTTCGGTAAAGTCACCACGTAGGTAAAACATTAAAATTAATAAAAATAAAATAAAAATCACGACGTTTCGGAGGCAACACAAGCTTCCGTCTTCAGGTGGAACCGTCACAGCCACGACAGCTGTATCAAGTAAATGAGAGATTACAAGAGCTACCACTCCGTATAGCATTCTTAAGAATAGTAGCCATTTCAGCTCTTGCTACATCCGCATGGATGTGTCCTATGCATCTGAGGGCTTCATCAATCTGAGAAAATAACATTAAATGTGTTTGTAAGAGCTAAATTATCGAGTTCAAATCGGAGTAACCAGTGGCTCACGGCCTACCCGTACCCGGCCGCACCAGGGTCGCAAACGGGTACCCGGCTATCCGTACCCGGCTGGGTACGGGTAGCCGGGTATCGGGTAGGGTACGGGTATCGGGTACCCGGTTGCGACCTCTCAGGCTGCAGCAAGCGATGGGGTCAGGTGACAAGACCCGCGGTGGTCTAAGAGGGGGAGAAGGGGGTCAGATGGGGCTCGAAGGGGGGGCCGTAGGGAGCTCCGAGGGGTCTGCGACAGACTCGTGGTTCACCTTCAGCTGTGAGCAGCAGCAGGAGGAAGAGGAGGAGGGTGATGAGAACGAGGAGATGGAGTGGAGACCTCATCGTCCCAGCTGGAGGAGAGGGAGGAAAAGTCACTACCAGACCCCCACCCCCTCCCACCCCGTGTCCTTGCCATCCATGACTCAGCCTCACCCCCCACCCCGTTACCCCACTCCACGTTACCCCACTCCACGTTACCCCCCCCCCCCACTGTCGCCCACCTTACCCCCCCCCACCCTCCACGTTATCCCCCCACCGCCCCACCACATGGCAGCTGTAAACCCTACACGTGCACTCTGTGAGAGTCTATGGGTCTCTGTGTGAGTCTATGGGTCTCTGTGTGAGCCTCTGTGTGAGTCTATGGGTCTCTGTGTGAGTCTATGGGTCTCTGTGTGAGTCTATGGGTGTTTGTGTGAGTCGATGGGTCTCTGTGTGAGTGTCTATGGGTCTCTGTGTGAGTCTCTGTGTGAGTCGATGGGTCTCTGTGTGAGTCTATGTGTCTCTGTGTGAGTCTATGGGTCTCTGTGTGAGTCTCTGTGTGAGTCGATGGGTCTCTGTGTGAGTCTGTGGGTCTCTGTGTGAGTTTATGTGTCTCTGTGTGAGTCTCTGTGTGAGTCTATGGGTCTCTGTGTGAGTCTATGGGTCTCTGTGTGAGTCTCTGTGTGAGTCGATGGGTCTCTGTGTGAGTCTGTGGGTCTCTGTGTGAGTTTATGTGTCTCTGTGTGAGTCTCTGTGTGAGTCTATGGGTCTCTGTGTGAGTCTATGGGTCTCTGTGAGAGTCTGTGGGTCTCTGCGTGAGTCTACGGGTCTACGTGTGAGTCTGTGAGTCTCTGTGTGAGTCTAC
Organism: Lethenteron reissneri; assembly: GCF_015708825.2. Taxonomy (NCBI): domain Eukaryota; kingdom Metazoa; phylum Chordata; class Hyperoartia; order Petromyzontiformes; family Petromyzontidae; genus Lethenteron; species Lethenteron reissneri. The sequence goes on from NC_083849.1 coordinate 1,944,619, forward strand.
GGGTCTCTGTGCGAGTCTACGGGTCTCTGTGTGAGTCTACGGGTCTCTGTGTGAGTCGATGGGTCTCTGTGTGAGTCTATGGGTCTCTGTGTGAGTCTATGTGTCTCTGTGTGAGTCTCTGTGTGAGTCGATGGGTCTCTGTGTGAGTCTGTGGGTCTCTGTGTGAGTTTATGTGTCTCTGTGTGAGTCTCTGTGTGAGTCTATGGGTCTCTGTGTGAGTCTATGGGTCTCTGTGAGAGTCTATGGGTCTCTGCGTGAGTCTACGGGTCTACGTCTGAGTCTGTGAGTCTCTGTGTGAGTCTATGGGTCTCTGTGTGAGTCTACGGGTCTCTGTGTGAGTCTAAGGGTCACTGTGTGAGTCTACGGGTCTCTGTGTGAGTCTACGGGTCTCTGTGTGAGTCTGTGTGTCTCTGTGTGAGTCTATGGGTCTCTGCGTGTCTCTATGAGTCTCTGTGTGATTCTACAGGTCTCTGTGTCTACGGGTCTCTGCGTGTCTCTATGGGTCTCTGTGTGACTCTATATGAGACCGTGGTGGGAGACGCGGGGCGCCATGCAGGAGGAGGAGGCTTACCTGTGCCACGGGAGGGAGAGGTGAGCTGAGGTGAGCCGAGGTGAGGGACAGGTGAGCTGAGGTGAGGAGAGGTGAGAGGTGAGGGAGAGGTGAGCCGAGATGAGGGAGAGGTGAGGGACAGGTGAGAGACAGGTGAGGGACAGGTGAGTCGAGATGAGGGACAGGTGAGGGAGAGGTGAGGGAGAGGTGAGCCGAGATGAGGGAGAGGTGAGGGACAGGTGAGGGACAGGTGAGGGAGAGGTGAGGGACAGGTGAGGGACAGGTGAGGGACAGGTGAGGAGAGGTGAGAGGTGAGGGAGAGGTGAGGGACAGGTGAGGGACAGGTGAGGGACAGGTGAGGAGAGGTGAGGGACAGGTGAGGGACAGGTGAGGGACAGGTGAGGAACAGGTGAGGGACAGGTGAGCTGAGGTGAGGGACAGGTGAGGGACAGGTGAGGGACAGGTGAGGGAGAGGTGAGCTGAGGTGAGGGACAGGTGAGGGAGAGGTGAGGGACAGGTGAGGGACAGGTGAGGGACAGGTGAGGGACAGGTGAGGGAGAGGTGAGCTGAGGTGAGGGACAGGTGAGGGACAGGTGAGGGACAGGTGAGCCGAGATGAGGGAGAGGTGAGGAGAGGTGAAGAGAAGCCGCGTCGGAGCCGCGAGAGAGAGAGATGTGAGCGAGGCGGTCAAATTCGCCTTTGCGATGATGTCAATGGGAGTGGACTCAGTAATTGTGCCCGCAGATGACAGCCCTGTTCGCGCCCACGTGCCCGCACGCGTAGCGGTGGTCATTAAGCGGGGATGGGTATTTAAGCAGCTTAAAACAACAACAACGACAACAAGAACAACCACGAACCTACGTTCGGTTGATGTCAATTTCAAGTTCATGTATTAGGTGTAGCCCTATGAGCCATTCGGCTCTTGAATCGGGTGCAACGGCAACAAACAAAAAACATGAACAAAAAACATCTTAAAGTGACTATGTGACTAAGTGCAAACAGAAAATCCAAGAAAAGACAGCAAAATATTGCAGAAAAAAGCACCGTACACACCAACGCTGTGTGCAAAAATCCCAGTGGGATGCAAGTCAAACAACAACAACAACCACAAGACAACTTAGATTAAGGCCATCAGTCTAACTCTGTACTACAACAACACAAACATGGCTAAACCAATACACTTTTCGAAATCACCAAAACAAAGCCATGAAAGCAATGACGTTTCAAGTTCATGTATTAGGTATATAGCCCTATGAGCCATTCGGCTCTTGAATCGGGTGCAACCGCAATAAACAAAAAACATCAACAAGACAACATCTTAAAGTGAATATGTGACTAAGTGCAAAAAGAAAATCCAAGAAAAGACAGCAAAATATTGCAGAAAAAAATCACCGTACACCAACGCTGTGTGCAAAAATCGCAGTGGGATGCAAGTCAAACAACAACAACAACCACAAGACAACTTAGATTAAGGCCATCAGTCTAACTCTGTACTACAACAAACAAACATGGCTAAACCAATACACTTTTTGAAATCACCAAAATAAAGCCATGAAAGCAATGAAACAGTGATCACAGGAACTGTGACGGAATTTTCACAATAAATGCCATAAACAACATGTACTACCAAAACCGCGCTCCCCTGTGCCAGGCTGGGTGCACGTCGATGCGTTCACGTCGGGAACGCGTGAGCGCTGTGCCAGGCTAGGTGCACGAGGTGTCTCTCTCTCTCTCTGAGTCGTCGTTGACCGACCGAGATGACCGGGCCGACTCATCAGCTGTGCACCTCCCCCCGGCTAATTTTGCCAATTAGCTGCGCTTTATCCGCCCGGTGCTCCGCTCGTTGTTGTGAGCAGCATCGTTCCGTCGCTTTTGCTGCGTCCTTCACGAGCCCTCCTCCTCTTCCTCCTCCTCCACAGAGGCCGATCTCGACACCGCTGGGTCACCGGCTCATCAGTTCAGTTTCATTGATTAGGTATATAGCCCTGTGAGCCATTCGGCTCTTCAATCGGGTGCAACCGCAATAAACAAAAAAAAACATGAACAAGAAAACATATTCGGCAAGGCCACTTGGCTCCACGTCCTCCCGTGTCTCATCAGTTTATATCTCTTCTCCAGCCCGTGTCGTTCCGCCTGTATGTGTGTCGTGCCCGAACAGAGCATCTTGTTCTTGAACAGGGTCATTGATTAATCTCCTGGTCACTCGGTCTGTCGCCTCCGTATCGCTCTGCTCGGGTGGAGCAGGCTGTTTCGTCTCACCCACACTGCAGGTCAGAATAAAGAATCGGGTGAGCTGTGAAGCGCTTTGTTTCACAGATGTCTGGGCGGATCAGTGAGTTAGAATGGCAAACAACAGGATGACTCACTCACTCACAAACCCGTTCACAAACCCACTCACACACACTCACACACCCACCCACACATTCACCCACACACTCACTCACTTACACACCCACTCACACACTCACACCCAGTCACTCTCTCACACTCACTAAAACACCCACTCACTTACACACTCACTCACTCACACACGAACTCACACACACACTCACCCACATACCCACTCACACACTCACACACCCACTCACACACACACTCACTCACACACTCACTCAGACACCCACTGACCCACATACTCACTCACACACTCACTCACCCACATACCCACTCACACTCACTCACCCACTCACTCACACACTCACACACTCACTCACACACACACACTCACACCCAGTCACTCTCTCACACACTCACTAAAACACCCACTCACTTACACACTCACTCACACACCAACTCACACAGCCACTCACACAGATTAAAACAAAACTAGTGTGGAGCAGATGGAGATTAGTCCACACTTTTACTGTACTGCCCTCTCAGAATAAAATTTTGTTTAGAATGAGAATATTTATTTGCACTGTAAGTAATTTTTTTCCAGGGGTACGGCTCATTAAAGAAGTAAGTGTGGAACAGATGGAGATTAGTCCACACTGTTGCTGTACTGCCCTCTCCTGTCTGAGCCAGGGTTACGGATCAACCTTGACACCCATCCACGTGGAGAAGGGAGTGAGTGTGGAACAGATGGGGATTAAATTTCGATTTAAAGCTTTCGTGAGTGCAGGGATTCATCTTCTTGGTTCTTTCGGTAAAGTCATCACGTAGAAGGGAAATAATAAAATAATAAAAATCACACATAATAAAAGAATAAAAATAAAACATAATTAAATTTCGATTTAAAGCTTTCGTGACTGCAGGGATTCATCTTCTTGGTTCTTTCGGTAAAGTCATCACGTAGAAGGGAAGTAATAAAATAATAAAAATCACACATAATAAAAGAATACAAATAAAACATAATTAAATTTCGATTTAAAGCTTTCGTGACTGCAGGGATTCATCTTCTTGGTTCTTTCGGGTAAAGTCACGTAGAAGGGAAGTAATAAAATAATAAAAATAAAACATAATCAAATAATTCTCACGACGTTTCGGCCACAACGCAAGCAGCCGTCTTCAGGTGAAGAATGAGACACTGCCAAGCTAGGAGCTTATATATAAGCTGGGTTGGAGGTGCAAGAAGAGCGCCTTAACAAAAAGAATGTGCACTATGGGAACCTCATTTGCCAGTAAAAATATGATAATTGGTTTTTTACCCTTCTATCTGGCAACAACACTGACACCTTTTTACAAGGAGTCATGTTTGCATAGACCACAATACCTGCAGTCATAATGCAAACAAAAAACAAAAAAAAACAAAAAAATTATCAGAGTTGTGTTTTTTGTTTGCATTATGACTGCAGGTATTGCGGTCTATGCAAACATGACTCCTTGTAAAAAGGTGTCAGTTTTGTTGCCAGATAGAAGGGTAAAAAAACAATTATCAAAAAGAATGTGCATATGTGTTGTTAAGGCGCCCTTCTTGCACCTCCAACGCAGCTTATAAATAAGCTCCTAGCTTGGCAGTGTCTCATTCTTCACCTGAAGACGGCTGCTTGCGTTGTGGCCGAAACGTCGTGAGAATTATTTGATTATGTTTTATTTTTATTATTTTATTACTTCCCTTCTACGTGACTTTACCGAAAGAACCAAGAAGATGAATCCCTGCAGTCACGAAAGCTTTAAATCGAAATTTAATTATGTTTTATTTTTATTATTTTAATATGTTTTATTTTTATTATTTTATTATGTTTTATTTTTATTATTTTATTATGTTTTATTTTTATTATTTTATTATGTTTTATTTTTATTATTTTATTATGTTTTATTTTTATTATTTTATTATGTTTTATTTTTATTATTTTATTACTTCCCTTCTACGTGGTGACTTTACCGAAATAACCAAGAAGATGGGGATTAGGCCACACTCTTGATGCAATCGCCCTCTCAGAACGAAATATTTGTTCAGAATGAGAATTTTCATTTACACCCGAGAAATCCGAAAATCTACAAAGCTCTTTAATTAATTTCTCTCTCTCTCTCTCTCTCAGGGGCCAAGGCTTCTCCTTGACGCCCACCCACGGCTCGAGAGAGAGGGGAGAAAAAGTTTCGCACTCCCATCTCTCCGTGATCCGTCAACCTTGACAGGCGGCGATGACGTCATGTCGCCCAGCTCCGCCGGTGGTGACGTCACGGCAAACGTCCCCGCCCCCTTTCCCCCACAATTCTTTGCGACGTCGCCGCCGTCGCCGCCAAACAGGAAGCGACGCGTACAGTGCGAAGAGCGGCTCGCGAGCTGCACTGTACGCGGTAGGTATACAGTGGCGCACTGTACGAGGGTGACATACAGTGGCGCACTGTACGAGGGTAACATACAGTGGCGCACTGTACGCGCGCGACGTGCAGCCGCTCGCCGCACGCGGTGTACAGTAGCGCACTGTACGCGGGGTGGTGTACAGTAGCGCACTGTACGCGGGGTGGTGCACAGTAGCGCACTGTACGCGGGGTGGTGTACAGTAGCGCACTGTACGCGCGTGTCCTGTCCAGGCGCGGCTGCTGTGACAACAACTCGGTGAGCGGGCGGACGTGGAAATGTTCGGAGTCCTTTCCCCTAGGTCGACTCGGCCTTAAAATAGTAGCCGCCGATGCGCTGGCGGCGGTGGTGGCGAGTTACCGGCCGCGTTTGGGAACTCGCGGCCGTCGCGTTCGTAACGCAGTGGCGAGAGAGAGAGAGGACGACTCAGAGGACGACTCGGAGAGAGAGAGGACGACTCAGAGAGGATGACAGAGACAGAGAGAGGACGACTCAGGCAGTGAGAGGATGATTTAGAGGACGACTCAGAGGGAGAGAGGCCGACTCGGAGAGTGAGAGGACGACTCGGAGGATGACAGAGAGAAAGAGGACGACTCAGAGAGAGAGGACGACTAAGAGGACGATTCAGAGAGTGAGAGGATGACTCAGAGAGTGAGAGGACGACTCGGAGGATGACAGAGAGAGGACGACTCGAAGAGAGAGAGGACGACTCGGAGGACGACTCAGTGAGAGGATGACTCAGAGAGAGAGAGGATGACTCGGAGAGTGAGAGGATGACTCAGAGAGAGAGAGAGGACGACTCGGAGAGAGAGAGGATGACTCAGAGAGTGAGAGGACGACTCAGAGGATGACAGAGAGGACGACTCGAAGAGAGAGAGAGAGAGGACGACTCGGAGGACGACTCAGAGTGAGAGGATGACTCAGAGAGAGAGGATGACTCAGAGTGTGAGGACGACTCGGAGAGAGAGAGAGGACAACTGAGAGAGAGAAAGAGAGGACGACTCGGAGAGTGAGAGGACGACTCAGAGAGAGGATGACAGAGAAAGAGGACGACTCAGAGAGTGAGAGGATGATTCAGAGGACGACTCAGAGAGAGAGGACGACTCGAAGAGAGAGATGACTCAGAGAGTGAGAGGACGACTCAGAGAGAGGATGACAGAGCGAGAGGACGACTCAGGGAGTGAGAGGACGACTCTGAGAGGACGACTCGGACAGAGAGAGAGGACGACTCAGAGTGAGAGGATGACTCGGAGAGAGAGAGGACGACTCAGAGAGAGAGAGGACGACATCTCGCACTGCTCTAATGCTTCGCACTCCCCCTCTGCCTCCTCTCCCGTCCTGCCCACCCCCATCCACCGCCACACACACACAGACACACAGACACACACAGGCATAGACACACACACACACAGACACACACAGGAACACACAGACACAGGCACACACAGACAGACACACACAGACACACAGACACACACAGGCACACACAGGCACACACAGGCACACACAGACACACAGACACAGGAACACACAAACACACACAGACACACAGGCACACACACACAAACACACACAGACACACACAGACACACGCAGACACACGCAGACACACACAGACACACACCGCCACACACAGACACACACAGAGACACACACAGACACACACAGAGACACACACAGACACACAGAGACACACACCGCCACACACAGACACACACAGACACACACAGACACACAGACACACACCGCCACACACAGACACACAGACACATACAGACAAACACAGGCACACACCGCCACACACCGCCACACACAGACACACACAGACACACACAGACACACACCGCCACACACAGACACACACCGCCACACACAGACACACACAGACACACACAGACACACACCGCCACACACAGACACACACCGCCACACACAGACACACACCGCCACACACAGGCACACACAGACACACACAGGCACACACAGACACACACAGAGACACACACAGACACATAGACACACAGGCACACACAGACACACAGACACACACAGGCACACACAGACACACACCGCCACACACAGACACACACAGACACACACAGACACACACAGGCACACACAGACACACACAGACACACACAGACACACACAGGCACACACAGACACACACCGCCACACACAGACACACACAGACACACACAGACACACACAGGCACACACAGACACACACAGACACACACAGACACACACAGACACACACCGCCACACACAGACACACACCGCCACACACAGACACACAGCCACACACAGACACACACCGCCACACACAGACACACACAGACACACACAGACACACACAGGCACACACAGACACACACAGACACACACACAGACACACGCAGGCGAGCGAGCGTGCATGAAGAGCCCTCACGATGTCATCTCGCGCCCTGCGGAAGCTGAAGGGTGGACGTGCCCAGGAGGAGTTGGGGGGCCCAGCGGTGGACGAGGAGGAGGAGGAGGTGGAGGAGGTGGAGGAGGAGACCGGGGCGACAGACAGCAAGCGGGGGTTCGGAGCTCACCCCGTCAACCGCTTCTGCCTGGTGAGATGGTAGTGACCCCATAGGTGTCAACCCCTTGTCAGTGCCCCACCTTATTACAGACCAATTCAGACCTCGTTGGTCACCCTGTGCCTTGAAAAATCTCAACATCACGTGGGTAAGTTACAGCAGCAGCCCAATACTCTTAAAAACCCGCGACGTTGATTCAAAATGTGGAGGGATTAAAGCTGGAGGACCCAGAGAAAAAAATCACATGACCACGGGGAGAGAGAGAGAGACACGCAAACTCCAAATGTACGGCAGCAGGCGTCAGGGTTGGGATCGAACCCACGGCCTCCTATAAACCAGACGAGGTAGTTAACATCTCCTAGCCACCGTGATGATGATTAGAGGCGCAAACTCCAAATATACAGCAGGCGTCAGGGTTGGGATCGAACCCACGGCCTCATGTAAACCAGGCGAGGTAGTCAACATCTTCTAGCCACCGTGATGATGAGAGAGAGAC
>NC_083849.1:1960561-1975678 GCF_015708825.2 Lethenteron reissneri
GGGGGGGGCAGCTACAGAGACACACGGGGGGGGGCAGCTACAGAGACACACGGGGGGAGGGCAGCTACAGAGACAACGGGGGGAGGGCAGCTACAGAGACACACGGGGGGAGGGCAGCTACAGAGACACACGGGGGGAGGGCAGCTACAGAGACACACGGGGGGGAGGGCAGCTACAGAGACACACGGGGGGGAGGGCAGCTACAGAGACACACGGGGGGCGGCAGCTACAGAGACACACGGGGGGAGGGCAGCTACAGAGACACACGGGGGGAGGGCAGTACAGAGACACACGGGGGGGAGGGCAGCTACAGAGACACACGGGGGGGGGCAGCTACAGAGACACACACGGAGGGGAGCAGCCACAGGGGGGGGCAGCCACAGAGACACACGGGGGGGGGGGGGCAGCACGAGGAGACGTGGGCAGCCCGCCGCGTGCGTTACCTGCGGAGCGCCGCGTGGCTGTGGAGCCGGTGCGCTGGAAATGCCGGAATGGATCGCCGGGTTTCTAACCCGTCCGCGGACATGGGGTGGTGGTGGGGGGGTGGTGGGGGTGGTGGGGAGGGGGTGGTGGGGGGTGGTGGGGGGGGGGGTGGTGGGTGGTGTGTGGGGGGGAGGTGGTGGTGGGTGGGGTGGTGGGTGGGGATGATGGTGGTGGTGGGGTGAGGATGGTGGGGGGTGTTGGTGGGGAGGGTGGGGTGAGGGTGGTGGTGAGGGTGGTGGTTGGGGTGGTGGTGAGTAGAGTTGTGGGGGGGGTGGGGATGGTGGTGGGGATGGTGGTGGTGGGTGAGTGGGGATGATGGTGGTGGTGGGGGGGTGGTGGTGGGGAAGGTGGTGGTAGGGAGCGTGGTGGGTGGAGTGGTGGGGTGGTGGGGGGTGTTGGTGGGGGGGGTGTTGGTGGGGGGGGGTGTTGGTGGGGGGGGGGTGTTGGTGGGGGGGGGGGGTGTTGGTGGGGAAGGTGGTGGGTGGGGAAGGTGGTGGGTGGGGAAGGTGGTGGGGAGGGTGGTGGGTGGGGTGGGGGATGGTGGTGGTGGTGGGGTGGTAGTGGGGGTGGGTAGGGATGATGGTGGTGATGGGTGAGGATGATGGTGGTGGTGGGGGGGTGGTGGGGAAGATGGTGTTGGAGAGGGTGGTGGTGGGGGGGGAGGGTGGTGGTGGGGGGGGAGGGTGGTGGTGGGGGGGTGGTGGTGGTGGGGAGGGTGGTGGTGGGATGATGATGATGGTGGTGGTGGGGGGGGTGAGGGTGTGTTCCCCTTTGGTGAAGCACTGGCATGGATCACGTGACACACGACGGACGTGCAGCTGGAATGGATCTGCGGAATGGAGCGGCGGGTCACCTGGTCAGCACGGGGGATGGAACGCGATATTGCTTAAGGTGTGTGTACAGGTGTGTGTACAGGTGTGTGTACAGGTGTGTGTACAGATGTATGAGTGTACAGATGTATGAGTGTACAGGTGTGTGTACAGGTGTGTGTGTACAGGTGTGTGTACAGGTGTGTGTACAGGTGTGTGTGTACAGGTGTGTGTACAGGTGTGTGTACAGGTGTGTGAGTGTACAGGTGTGTTCAGGTGTGTGTACAGGTGTGTGTGTGTACAGGTGTGTGTACAAGTGTGTGCGTGTGTGTGTGTGCAGGTGTGTGTACAGTTGTATGTACAGGTGTGTGTGTGAACAGGTGTGTGTGTGTACAGGTGTATGTACAGGTGTGTGTACAGGTGTGTGTGTACAGGTGTGTGCGTACAGGGGTGTGCATACAGGTGTGTGCGTACAGGTGTGTGTGTGTACAGGTGTGTGCGTACAGGTGTGTGCGTACAGGGGTGTGCATACAGGTGTGTGCGTACAGGTGTGTGTACAGGTGTGTGTGTGAACAGGTGTGTGTGTGTACAGGTGTGTGTACAGGTGTGTGTGTGCAGGTGTGTGTGTACAGGTGTGTGTACAGGGGTGTGTACAGGTGTGTGTAAACCAACCCCCTACCTCCTCGTGGTGCCGGATGGGCAACGCTGTCGTGGACAGTGCTGTGGGGGGAGAGGGCCAATTCCGATTGTCCTTTCAACTCATGGCGTCTGTGACCACAGCAGCTAAATGGGGTCTCTGGACGGGTGTGAGGGGCTGGTAACCCCTCCACCTTCAATTAACTACCACTAAACTACGACCGACATTTTTAATTAACAAGCTTGTGCCGGAGGCCCCGGGGGGACAGGCGTCTACGACGTCTCCTGGCCAAACCCCATTTGGCGGAGCCAGGAGATTGAATCTTTACCCTCGGGGCTACTCCAGAAACAACAAAAAGCCACTACGGATGGCCACGTGGAATGTGTAAATGCTCACTGCGGTGGAGAGGCTGCCACTCCTCTGTCAGGAGCTGGAATGGTACTGCCTGGATCTCTGTGGCATTCAGGAGGTCCGGTGGACTGGTCTGCCTACGATCAATCCTGGGTTTAACCATGCTGGATTGTGTGAGGAACTCACCAATCCTCGCAAAATCTGGACAATGTCCCATCGGTTAGCTCCTCTGGCAGCAAGGCTGCGTTGGCTGGGTCATGTAGCCCGCATGCCCAATCACCGCATGCCCAAACAGCTTTTGTTCGAGCGGATCGAGGGGGCTAAATGGGCGCGGCACAGGCTAGAGAAGAGATGGAGTGATGTGGTACAGGTGAACGTGGAGCTGAGTGGACTTGCCGATGACTGGTACCAGCGGTGTCAAGATCGGCCTCTGTGGATGAGGCTCGTGAAGGACGCTACTGGGCAGCTGAAGGCAGTCGCCCTCCAACAACAACGGAGGGCGGAGGAGCGACGCTCACAACAACTAGCGGAGCGCCGGGTGCCAAAAGCACAGCGAGTTGGCACAGTAGGGGGCACAGGTGGTGCATCAGCCAGTCGTCTCAGTCAGTCGACCCGTGGCACCTGGGTCTGCCCCGTGACCTCCTACCAGCGGGCGTTCGACACTTCACGTGACCTCAAGGCGCACATGGCCTGGCACAAGCGTCGTGGTGACGTCACCGCCACTAAGTGGCGAATGGCGGTTATTGTTGTTGTGTGTGTGTACAGGTGTGTCTTTCGATTTAAAGCTTTCGTGACTGCAGGGATTCATCTTCTTGGTTCTTTCGGTAAAGTCACGTAGAAGGGAAATAATAAAATAATAAAAATAAAACATCATAAAATAATTCTCACGACGTTTCGGCTACAACGCAAGCAGCCGTCCTCAGGTGAAGAATGAAACACCACCAAGCTTGGAGCGTATATGTATTTTATTGTTTTATGTTATTATTTTATTATTTCCCTTCTACGTGACTTTACCGAAAGAACCAAGAAGAAGGTGTGTCTTTGTGTACAAGTGTGTACAGGTGTGTGTAAATGTGCACATGTACGCGCGTGCGTGTACAGGTGTGCCGTGCACGTACAGGTGCGTACAGGGCTCTGCGTGTGTACCGGCGTACAGGTACAGGTGTGCGTGTGGGTAACCGCCCCCCCCTGCCCCCCTCCACCCCCCCCCCCAGCACGACCCCGCACCTGAAGCGGTCGAGCAGGTAGAGCATGACGGCCACCACGTGCACCGAGAGTCCCACGAGCAGCCACAGCGTGCTCTGGAACGGCTGCATGAACGAGTCGAGCGTGCTACGCGGGATCTCCTGCTCAGCCGCGGCACGAGGAGAGAGGGAGACACGGTGGGGGTGGCGGGGGGGGGGCACGGCGGGGGGATGAGGCACGGGGAAGGGAGACACAGGGAGGTGATGGGAGACACGGGGAGGGGAGATACAGGAAGGTGATGGGAGACACGGGGAAGGGAGACACGGGGAGGTGATGGGAGACAGGGAAGGGAGACACAGGGAGGTGATGGGAGACACGAAGGTGAGGGGAGGCGAGGGGGGGACACGGGGAGACACGGGGAGACACGTGGAGACACGTGGAGACAGGGGGATGCAGCGTGTGAGTGATAACCCAACCCCCTTAGCGGAACGACACAGCACCACCACCACTACCATCACCATCTCAGTTATTTGTCATGCAACCATCGTGATGTCTGCAGGCTGATTTTACAGCGCACGCGCGGTTCACGTTTGTATCATTTTCAAGCAAATGTTAACACTAATATGGGGCTATCGTTTTAATGGGAAAAAATAATACACCGTAACGCGATAACAAATGTAATGTTCGTCGCTTCAAGAAGTCACTCGTTCGCCATCGTTGTCAACGCGTTGCCTGGAATCTTCTCCAGGTGGTCTCTAGAGAGCCCGGAGGTGGTCGCATTTTATCGCGGAATTGTTAGCAAATTTCTCGGAAGTGTTAACATCTTTTTGAAGCATTGCAGGCGGCCTCCCCGCTTGTACGACGTCACAACGCGTTTCCGGAAACCGCGTGGTCGTAACAAGATCATTGCCGTTTTCAATGCACACACACACACACATTCCGGACAACGACAATTGTTCGTTATCGTCGGTCTGGATATTTCTAGCAGAAATTTCACATAGTGCGAGAAAGATTGAAGTTACGCAAAAAAAAATCTAATGAACGCGACGAGGCTCCGCAGGATCGGCGGACTTGCCAATGCTCGACTTACAAACCCTCTACTGACGAACGTTCGACTTACGACTTGTGAACACTCGACTTGCAAATGCTGACTTATGAACCCTCAACTTACGAAAGCTCGACTTGCGAATGCTCAACTTACGACTTACGAACGCTCAACTTACGAACTCTCAGTGATACTTTCCTCCAGGAATGCGTCTACCGCTTCCGCGTTTAACGAGGGAGGGCGGTGGTGGGGCAAGGGGTGAGGGAACCGACTGAGACTATTTCCCTGGCTGCCCTGGCTGCCCTTCATCTCGGTAGGCCCCGGACCTTCTTGACGAGGATGGTGAGTCCCTGGTACTTGAACGGCTTGGAGAACTCGATGTACTGCGCCCGCTCGTTGTTGATGGTGAGCGGCGCCACGATGGTGTCCGCCTGGCCCATCAGCAGCTCCCCCATCATGCCGTTCCACTCCTTCTTGTTGCTGTTGTTTACCTGCGGAGCAGCGAGCGCGCACAGCGGACGCGTGCCCAACCTACATGAAGACGACAACAACCGCAACAACAACCGCGGCAACAACAATCGCGCAGCGGCGGCCCTCCTCACCCTCTCCTGGGTGCCGAACTTTCCGTCGTGCACGAGGTGGACGTCGTAGGTGAAGTTGAGGTTGTTGGCCAGCTTGATGAGGAGGTCCACGCAGAAGCCGTAGCAGCACTGCGGCACGATGGGACGCCCTGCCGCCACACAACGAACAGCGCCGCCAGCGGCGGGCAGCGGCCGCCACTATCACTCCACTGCTGGATGGGACACCACGGCGCCCACCCACCAGCCCCCCCCCCCACACCACCACCAACAACCCCCCCCCCCCACACCACTGACCCATGCCACCAGTCCCCCCACACAACCACCAACCCCCCCCCTACCAGCCCCCCCACACCACCACCACTGACCCATGCCACCAGTCCCCACCAGCCCCCCCCACCCGCCCCCCCCACCCCACTGACCAACGCCACCCCACTGATCCATCCACGCCACCAGTCCCCCACCACCACCTCCCCCCCCCCCACACCACTGGTCCACCCCACCAACCCTCCCCCCACCAACCCCCCCCCCCACCACTGACCCACCCCATCAACCCTCCCCACCAACCCCCCGACCAACCCCCCCCCCCACCACTGACCCACCCCACCAACCCTCTCCACCAACCCCCCCCCCCACCACTGACCTACCCCATCAACCCTCCCCACCAACCCTCCCCCCACCAACCCCCCCCACCACTGACCCACCCCATCAACCCTCCCCACCAACCCCCCCACCAACCCCCCCTCACACTACTGACCTACCCCACCAACCCTCCCCCCACCAACCCCCCCACCCACCCCCTCCCCCCCCCACCCCACTGACCCACGCCACCAACCCTGGAAGGGTGTTGTTGTTGTTGTGGTTGCGTTGTGGTCGTTGTGTCACCTGGAAGGGTGTTGTTGTTGTGGTCGTTGTTGTTGTTGCTGTGGCGTTGTTGTTGTGGCCGTTGTGTCACCTGGAAGGGTGTTGTTGTGGTCGTTGTTGTGGTCGTTGTTGTGGTCGTTGTTGTTGTTGCTGTGGTGTTGTTGTTGTGGTCGTTGTGTCACCTGGAAGGGTGTTGTTGTTGTGGTTGTTGTTGCTGTGGTGTTGTTGTTGTGGTTGTTGTTGTGGTGTTGTTGTTGTGGTCGGTGTGTCACCTGGAAGGGTGTGGTTGTTGTGGTTGTTGTTGTTGTGGTTGTTGTTGTGGTTGTTGTTGCTGTGGTGTTGTTGTTGTGGTCGTTGTGTCACCTGGAAGGGTGTTGTTGTTGTGGTTGTTGTTGCTGTGGTGTTGTTGTTGTGGTTCTTGTTGTGGTGTTGTTGTTGTGGTCGTTGTGTCACCTGGAAGGGTGTGGTTGTTGTGGTTGTTGTTGTGGTTGTTGTTGCTGTGGTGTTGTTGTTGTGGTCGTTGTGTCACCTGAAAGGGTGTTGTTGTTGTGGTTGTTGTTGTTGTGGTTGTTGTTGTGGTTGTTGTTGTGGTGTTGTTGTTGTGGTCGTTGTGTCACTTGGAAGGGTGTTGTTGTTTTGGTTGTTGTTGTAGTTGCAGTGGTTGTTGTTGTTGTGGTTGTTGTTGTGGTTGTTGTTGTGGTGTTGTTGTTGTTGTGGTCGTTGTGTCACCTGGAAGGGTGTTGTTGTTGTGGTTGTTGTTGTGTTGTTGTTGTTGTGGTCGTTGTGTCACCTGGAAGGGTGTTGTTGTTGTGGTTGTTGTTGTGGTTGTTGTTGTGGTTGTTGTTGCTGTGGTGTTGTTGTTGTGGTCGTTGTGTCACCTGGAAGGGTGTTGTTGTTGTGGTTGTTGTTGTGGTTGTTGTGGTTGTTGTTGCTGTGGTTGTTGTAGTTGTTGTTGTGGTGTTGTTGTTGTGGTCGTTGTGTCACCTGGAAGGGTGTTGTTGTTGTGGTTGTTGTTGTTGTGGTTGTTGTTGTGGTTGTTGTTGCTGTGGTGTTGTTGTTGTAGTCGTTGTGTCACCTGGAAGGGTGTTGTTGTTGTGGTTGTTGTTGTGGTTGTTGTTGCTGTGGTTGTTGTAGTTGTTGTTGTTGTGGTGTTGTTGTTGTGGTCGTTGTGTCACCTGGAAGGGTGTTGTTGGGCCCCATGCAGATGACCTTCTGGATGGTGTCGCCGAAGATGGTGAGCTCCTTCTTGCAGGTGCCGTCCTTCAGCGTCGGCTTCACGTAGACGAACGGCTCCTGGTGGATCGTGACGATCTGGGGGCATCGTCACCGTCGTGGTCACCATCGTCATCGTCACCATCGTCATCATCGTCACCGTCGTCATCGTCGTCATCATCGTCACCGTCGTCGTCATTATCATCGTCGTCATCGTCGTCGTCATCATCATCGTCGTTGTCATCATCGTCGTCATCATCGTCATCATCGTCGTTGTCACCGTCGTCGTCATCATCGTCATCATCGTCACCACCGTCATCGTCGTCATCATCATCGTCGTCATCATCATCGTCTTCATTATCATCATCATCATCGTAGTTGTCGTCATCATCACCACCGTCATCGTCGTCATCATCATCGTCGTCATCATCATCGTCTTCATTATCATCATCACCACCGTCATCGTCACCACCGTCACCCGTCATCATCATCGTCGTCATTATCATCGTCATCGTTGTCGTCTTGATTATCATCATCATCGTCGTCATCATGAACGTCATCATCATCACCGTCAACACCGGCATCCTCAACATCATCATCCTCAACATCATCATCACCAGTATCACCATCGTCACCATCATCATCATCAGCATAATCCTCAACATCATCATCACCAGTATCACCATCACAAACATCCTCAACACCATCAATACCATCATCGTCGTCGTCGTCACCAGCACTATCATCCTCACCATCACCATCATCAGCTTCCACATCACTACCATCACAATCACTACCATCACAATCGTCGTCATCATCATCGTCGTTGTCATCATCGTCGTCATCATCGTCATCATCGTCGTTGTCACCGTCGTCGTCATCATCGTCATCATCGTCACCACCGTCATCGTCGTCATCATCATCGTCGTCATCATCATCGTCTTCATTATCATCATCATCATCGTAGTTGTCGTCATCATCACCACCGTCATCGTCGTCATCATCATCGTCGTCATCATCATCGTTTTCATTATCATCATCATCATCGTAGTTGTCGTCATCATCACCACCGTCATCGTCGTCATCATCATCGTCGTCATCATCATCGTCTTCATTATCATCATCACCACCGTCATCGTCACCACCGTCACCCGTCATCATCATCGTCGTCATTATCATCGTCATCGTTGTCGTCTTGATTATCATCATCATCGTCGTCATCATGAACGTCATCATCATCACCGTCAACACCGGCATCCTCAACATCATCATCCTCAACATCATCATCACCAGTATCACCATCGTCACCATCATCATCATCAGCATAATCCTCAACATCATCATCACCAGTATCACCATCACAAACATCCTCAACACCATCAATACCATCATCGTCGTCGTCGTCACCAGCACTATCATCCTCACCATCACCATCATCAGCTTCCACATCACTACCATCACAATCGTCATGTTCTCTTACCATCACACTATCATCACCACCACCATATCCACCACTAATATCGTCACCACCAACATCACCATCATCGCTATCATCACCAACATCACCACCATCATCATCATCATCATCGCTATCATCACCAACATCACCACCACCATCATCACCATCATCATCATCATCGCCATCATCACCAAAATCACCACCATCATCATCATCGCTATCATCACCAACATCACGACCAACATCACCACCACCATCATCATCATCATCGCTATCATCACCAACATCACCACCACCATCAACACCATCAACATCGCTGATGTGTGTGCGCTTTGAAGGGCACCTTGAGTTTGGTCGACATCTTGAACCTGTCTGGGATGATCGTCAACATCACCATCACCAGTATCGCCATCATCATCGTCACCATCATCATCGTCACCATCATCATCGTCACCATCATCATTGTTAATACCGTCATCAGCATAATCCTCAACATCATCACCATCACCAGTATCGCCATCATCATCGTCACCATCATCATCGTCACCATCATCATTGTTAATACCGTCATCAGCATAATCCTCAACATCATCACCATCACCAGTATCGCCATCATCATCGTCACCATCATCATCGTCACCATTATCATCGTCACCATCATCATCATCACCATCATCATTGTTAATACCGTCATCAGCATAATCCTCAACATCATCACCATCACCAGTATCGCCATCATCATCGTCACCAACATCATTGTCACCATCATCATCGTCACCATCATCATTGTTAATACCGTCATCAGCATAATCCTCAACATCATCACCATCACCAGTATCGCCATCATCATCGTCACCATCATCATCGTCACCATTATCATCGTCACCATCATCATCGTCACCATCATCATTGTTAATACCGTCATCAGCATAATCCTCAACATCATCACCATCACCAGTATCGCCATCATCATCGTCACCAACATCATTGTCACCATCATCATCGTCACCATCATCATTGTTAATACCGTCATCAGCATAATCCTCAACATCATCACCATCACCAGTATCGCCATCATCATCGTCACCATCATCATCGTCACCATTATCATCGTCACCATCATCATCGTCACCATCATCATTGTTAATACCGTCATCAGCATAATCCTCAACATCATCACCATCACCAGTATCGCCATCATCATCGTCACCAACATCATTGTCACCATCATCATCGTCACCATCATCATTGTTAATACCGTCATCAGCATAATCCTCAACAACATCACCATCACCAGTATCGCCATCACCAGCAACCTCAACATCAGCAGCATCCTCAACACCATCAACGCCATCAACATCGCTGATGTGTGTGCGCTTTGAAGGGCACCTTGAGTTTGGTCGACATCTTGAACCCGTCCGGGATGACCTTGCCTCCTCCGGGCCAGACGATGTCTTTGTCGTTGACCTGAGCCTGGGGCGGTCAAGGTCAAGGTCAAAGTCAGGGTCAAGGTCAAGGTGAATGTGGTCGTTTTAGAGATCAGAATATGTCGTTTATTACTGGGGGAGACGGGGGGGGAGGAGACTGGAAGAGGATGGGGAGGGAGGAGAAGAGGGTTGAGGAGGGAGGGAAGAAGGGAGGGACAGGAAGGAGAGGAGGGAGGGAGATGAGGGAGGGAGGAGGAGGGAGGGAGAGGAGGGGGTGGAAAGAGGGGAGAGGAGAAGAGAGGATGGGGGAGGATAGGGGAAGGAGGAGGAGGTGGGAGGAGGAGGAGGGGGGATGAAGAGGAATGGGCAGGAAGGAGGAGGAGGGAGCGAGGGAGCATGGTCAAGGAGGGAGGGAGGAGGCTGGAGGCTGGAGGAGCAGGGTGAAGGAGAGAGGGAGGGAGGAGGAGGTCGAGGAAGAGGAGGAGGGAAGAGAGGAGGGGAGGAAGGAGGAGGAGGATGAGGAGGGAGGGAAGGAGGGAAGAGGAGGGGGATGAGGAGGGAGGGAGAGGAGGAGGTGGAGGGAGGAGGTGGGAGGAGGAGGGGGGATGAAGAGGAATGAGCAGGAAGGAGGAGGGAGCGAGGGAGCAGGGAGGGGGAGGAAGAGGAAGAGGGGAGGGAGGAGGAGGGGGAGGGAGAGGAGGGGGAGGGAGAGGAGGGGGAGTTAGGGAGGAGGGGGAGAGGGGTGAAGGAGGGAGGGAGGGAGGCTGGAGGGGGCTGGAGGCTGCAGGAGGGTGAAGGAGTGAAGGAAGGAGGGACGGAGGCTGTAGGAGGAGGCTGTAGCAGGGTGAAGGAGTGAAGGAGGGAGGGAGGGAGGCTGTAGGAGGAGGCTGTAGCAGGGTGAAGGAGTGAAGGAGTGAAGGAAGGAGGGAGGGAGGCTGTAGGAGGAGGCTGTAGCAGGGTGAAGGAGTGAAGGAGTGAAGGAAGGAGGGACGGAGGCTGTAGGAGGAGGCTGTAGCAGGGTGAAGGAGTGAAGGAAGGAGGGACGGAGGCTGTAGGAGGAGGCTGCAGGAGGGTGAAGGAGTGAAGGAGTGAAGGAGGCTGCAGGAGGAGGCTGCAGGAGGGTGAAGGAGTGAAAGAGTGAAGGAGGGAGGGATGTAGGAGGCTGCAGGAGAGTGAAGGAGTGAAGGAGGGACGGAGGCTGCAGGAGGAGGCTGCAGGAGGGTGAAGGAGTGAAAGAGTGAAGGAGGGAGGAATGTAGGAGGCTGCAGGAGGGTGAAGGAGGGAGGGAGGGCTCTAGGAGGCTGTAGGAGGAGGCTGTAGGGCCCCACCTTGTTCTCCTCTGTCCAGGCCCCCACGGGCACGAGGTTGTGTCCGGCCTGCAGGTTCACGAGGACGTACTCGGGGTGCCGCCGGTCCCCCTCCTCGTCGAACTCCACGCGGCCCGTGAGGCCCTCCTTGAGGCTGGCCGACAGCAGGTACCTTGCGCGGAGGCAATGGGGTCGTCCATAAATGACGTCACGCGATTTTGGACGATTTTGGACGATTTTTGACCCCCCCCCCCCTCCCTTCGTCACACGGCGTCACAAAACGTCAGACCCCCTCAAATATGACGAAAAATAAAAAAAAATGCTTCAAATCACTTTAAACTATTTTCATTGTACCTTCTTGGTTCTTTCGGTAAAGTCACGTAGAATGGAAGTAATAAAATAATTAAAAGAAAACATAATAAAATAATATAATTTGTTTTTTTTTATTTTATTATTTCCCTTCTACGTGACTTTACCGAAAGAACCAAGAAGATGAATCCCTGCAGTCACGAAAGAAGCTTTAAATCGAAATTTTGTCATTGTAGTGCGTATTTAATGTGGCGCTGCACTCTGATGTTGTAGCAGAAAACATTTGTTTAAAAGTCCATTCAATTAAGTAGAACGTGTTGTCTATATTTATTTATTAAAGTTGCGCATTTTTACGTGACGTCACATTTCTCAAACCACCCCCCCCCCCCTCGTCACACATCGTCACAAATGTCTGACCCCCAACCCCCCCTCTAGGTGCGTGACGTCATTTATGGACGGCCCCAAAGCTGCTTTGGACCAAGTGCTGTGAAGCGAGGTGGGTGGGTGGCCAGAGGTCATGCGCCACGTGACCCCCGTGACCCCCGTGACCCCGGATTTTGTCTCCCCGGTTGGGGTGACGTTTGCCACACGCTGACACCGGAATGGTGCCGAGGGGATAAGGCGGAGGGGGAGCAGGGGAGGAGGATGATGATGATGATGATGGAGGGGGAGCAGGGGAGAGGATGGTGATGATGATGATGATGGAGGGGGAGGAGGATGATGATGATGATGATGGAGGGGGAGCAGGGGAGAGGATGATGATGATGATGATGGAGGAGGAGGATGATGGAGGAGGGGGAGGAGGAGCAGGGAAGGAGGATGGTGATGATGATGGATGATGATGATGATGGAGGAGGAGGAGGAGGAGGAGGAGGGGAGGAGGAGGATGATGATGGTGATGATGGAGGAGGAGGGGGAGCAGGGAAGGAGGATGATGATGATGATGGAGGAGGAGGAGTGGGAGGAGCAGGGGAGGAGGAGGAGGATGATGATGATGATGATGATGGAGGATGATGATAATGGAGGGGGAGCAGGGGAGGAGGGTGATGATGATGATGATGATGGAGGGGGAGCAGGGGAGGAGGATGATGATGATGGATGATGGTGATGATGGAGGAGGAGGAGGAGGAGGATGATGATGGTGATGATGGATGATGGTGGTGATGATGATGATGATGGAGGAGGGGGAGCAGGAGGATGATGATGGTGATGATGGAGGAGGAGGAGGATGATGATGATGGAGGGGGAGCAGGGGAGGAGGGTGATGATGATGATGATGATGGAGGGGGAGCAGGGGAGGAGGGTGATGATGATGATGATGGAGGGGGAGCAGGGGAGGAGGATGATGATGATGGATGATGGTGATGATGGAGGAGGAGGAGGAGGAGGATGATGATGGTGATGATGGATGATGATGGTGATGATGGATGATGGTGGTGATGATGATGATGATGATGGAGGAGGGGGAGCAGGAGGATGATGATGATGATGATGATGATGGAGGAGGGGGAGCAGGATGATGATGATGGAGGATGATGATGATGATGGAGGATGATGATGATGATGGAGGGGGAGCAGGAGCGATGAGGTGGAGGATGGAGGAGCAGGAAGGAGTTGGTTGGTGGTGGTGATTGCCATCGGAGGAGGGAAGTGGAGGGAGTGGATGGAGGGGAGGGAGTGGAAGGAGTGGATGTAGAGAAGGGAGTGGAGGGAGTGGAGGGAGGGGAGGATTTGGAGGGAGGGAGGGAGGGAGAGAGGGAGTGGATGGAGGGAGAGAGTGGAGGGAGTGGAGTGAAGGGATTGGATGGAGGGATGGAGGGAGGGAGTGGATGGAGGGAGGGAGTGGAAGGAGGGAAGGGAGGGAGGGATTGGAGGGAGGGAGGGAGGGGAGGGAGGGAGGTAATGGATGTAGAGAAGGGAGGGAGTGGATGGGGGGAGGGAGTGGAGGGAGTGGAAGGAGTGGATGTAGAGAAGGGAGGGAGTGGATGGAGGGGAGGGAGAGAGTGAATGGAGGGAAGGAGTGGAGGGAGGGAGAACAGGGAGTGTATGGAGGGAGTGGATGGAGCGAGCGAGGGAGTGGAGGGAGTGGATGGAGGGAGTGGAGTAGATGGGGGTAGCAAATGGAGAGAGGGATGGAGTGAGTGGAGTGGAGGGAGCGGACTTGAGTGGAGAGAAGTTAAAGTTGAGTTGAGTGGAGTTGGGTGGACTTCAATAGAGTGGAGCGTAGCGTAGCGAGCTGAGTTGACTGCAGTTGAGCTTTCGGGATGAAGTTTGGAGTTGGAGTCGGAGATCCCCCGCGCTCACCCAGCCCCGGGGGCTGTGTGAGCGAGGCCCTTGGCTCACCGGTTGAGCGTGAGTCCTCCCTTCCACACGGCCGTGTTGCCCACGCAGCCTCGCGGGGGCTCGCTCACGTTCTCCCGCTCCGTCGCCTCCTTGATGGAGTGCGCGAGCAGCGCCACCGCGTCGCGGATGTGCGCGCTCTCGTTGGAGCCGTGCTGCAACTGCAGGCCCAGCAGCCCTGGTGGGCGGGGGGGGGGGGGGTTGGGGGCGGGGCGGGTCAAGATTGTAGAGGTGGGGTCAAGATTATGGAGGGGGATCAAGATTATGGAGGGAGATCAGGATTATGGAGGGGGGGTCAAGATTATAGAGGTGGGATCAAAATTATGGAGGGGGAGGGGAAGGGGGGGTCAAGATTATGGAGGGGAAGGGGGGATCAAGATTATGAAGGGATGGGTTGGGGGGGGATCAAGATTATAGAAGGGGGATCAAGATAATGGAGGGGGAGGGGGGGATCAAGATTATGAAGGGATGGGGTTGGGGGGAGGATCAAGATAATGGAGGGGGAGGGAGGGAGGGGGGTTTGGGTGGAGTGGTGATCAAGGCAGGATCGGCCGATGTGGAAGGGAGGTCAAGGTGGGGTGGAGGTCACAAGGGTGGGATCAACGTGGCGGGGTTCGGGGGGGGGAGTGTGAGGGGCGGGTGGGTGGGGTGGGACCGGTGGGTGGGTGTGGCGGGTGGGGCGGGTGGGTGGGGCGGGGTGGGTGTGCATGGGTGTGTGTACGTGGGTGCGTGTGCGTGGGTGCATGGGTGTGTGTGGGTGTGTGTGCGTCGGTGCATGTGGGTGTGTGTGTGCGCGTGGGTGTGTGGTGTGTGTGTGTGGTGTGTGTGTGGGCGTGTGTGTGTGGATGTGAGTGTGTGCGTGCGTGTGTGTGGGTGTGTGTATGTGTGTGTAGGTGTGGTTGTGTGAGTGCGTGCATGTGCATGTGTGCGTGTGCGTGCATGTGTGCGTGTGCGTGCATGCGTGTATGCGTGCACGTGCGTTTGTGTGTGTGTCACCTTCGGGCGCGTTGACCAGTGCGGCGGGTGAGACCTCCCTCTCGCCCACAAGCCACACGTAGCCGCTGCCCGTCATGTTGAGGAGCGCCGCGTCTCGGTAAACCGTCGAGCATCC
>NC_083849.1:1976178-2061178 GCF_015708825.2 Lethenteron reissneri
TCGTGAGACAAAAGTCGGTGTTTTCTAACAGGTTGACGTGGACCACGGCTTTAAGATTAACTTACTGCAATGATTAGTGGTACGCGGTCGGTATGCGTTTGTCTCGTTCGAGACACAAGTCGGTGTTTTCTAACAGGTTGGCGTGGACCATGGCGTTAAAATAAAGTTACTGCAATCAATGTGATACGCGGTCGGTGTGCGTAAAATTTCGTTTCAGACAAAAGTCGGTGTTTTCTAACAGGTTGGCGTGGACCACGGCTTTAAAATAAAGTTACTGCCATGAATGTGGTCCGTGGTTGATGTGCATTTGTCTCGTTTGAGACAAAAGTCGGTGTTTTCTAACAGGTTGGCGTGGACCACGGCTTTAAAATAAAGTTACTGCAATGAATGTGGTCCGCGGTCGATGTGCGTTTGTCTCGTTTGAGACAAAAGTCGGTGTTTTCTAACAAGTTGGCGTGGACCATGGCGTTTAAATAAAGTTACTGCAATGAAAGTGGTACACGGTCGATGTGCGTTTGTCTCGTTGCAGACAAAATTCGGTGTTTTCTAACAGGTTGGCATGGACCATGGCTTTAAAATGAAGTTACTGCAATGAATGTGGTATGCGGTCGGTGTGCGTTTGTCTCGCTCGAGACAAAAGTCGGTGTTTTCTAACAGATTGGCGTGGACCTTGGCTTTAAAATGACTACCATGAATGTGGTACGCGGTCCGTGTGCGTTTGTCTCGTTGCAGACAAAAGTCGGTGTTTTCTTTAGAGTGGGCGTCAACTGATGCGCTTAAAGAGTTGCCTCTGTTCTGCCCTCTGTCTACCAAATTTTAAGGAAGCAGCACTAGTCGGTGTTTCTCGTCGTGCGCATGGACCACTGCTTACATGGTTTCTGGAAGTTTTAATCACCATCAAATTTCGATTTAAAGCTTTCGTGATTGCAGGGATTCATCTTATTGGTTCTTTCGGTAAAGTCACGTAGAAGGGAAGTAATAAAATAATAAAAATAAAACATAATAAAATAATTCTCACGACGTTTCGGCCACAACGCAAGCAGCCGTCCTCAGGTGAAAACCAGGTCTGTCGAGGCGACAGCGTCTGAATGAAACAGCACCAGGCTTGGAGCATATATTTAATCTGGGTTGGAAGGGGGGGAAAGGGCGCCTTGACAAAAGAATTTGCATATCAAGAGGAATTTAGCATATTTATGGGAAATGCAGGTATGTGATTAGTACTACTTATGCCCGTGCATTATGCAGGATTAGCAGCATCAAAGGGCGGGGATATGTGAAATGCAGGTATGTGATTAGTACTACTTATGCCCGTGCATTATGCAGGATTAGCAGCATCAAAGGGAGGGGGTATGGGAAATGCAGGTATGTGATTAGTACTACTTATGCCCGTGCATTATGCAGGATTAGCAGCATCAAAGGGAGGGAATATGGGAAATGCAGGTATGTGATTAGTACTACTTATGCCCGTGCATTATGCAGGATTAGCAGCAGCAAAGGGAGGGGATATGGGAAATGCAGGTATGTGATTAGTACTACTTATGCCCGTGCATTATGCAGGATTAGCAGCATCACAGGGAGGGGATATGTGAAATGCAGGTATGTGATTAGTACTACTTATGCCCGTGCATTATGCAGGATTAGCAGCATCAAAGGGAGGGGATATGTGAAATGCAGGTATGTGATTAGTACTACTTATGCCCGTGCATTATGCAGGATTAGCAGCATCACAGGGAGGGGATATGTGAAATGCAGGTATGTGATTAGTACTACTTATGCCCGTGCATTATGCATGATTAGCAGCATCAAAGGGAGGGAATATGGGAAATGCAGGTATGTGATTAGTACTACTTATGCCCGTGCATTATGCAGGATTAACAGCATCAAAGGGAGGGGATATGGGAAATGCAGGTATGTGATTAGTACTACTTATGCCCGTGCATTATGCAGGATTGGCAGCATCAAAGGGAGGGGATATGGGAAATGCAGGTATGTGATTAGTACTGCTTATGCCCGTGCATGATGCAGGATTAGCAGCATCAAAGGGAGGGGATATGGGAAATGCAGGTATGTGATTAGTACTGCTTATGCCCGTGCATGATGCAGGATTAGCAGCATCAAAGGGAGGGGATATGGGAAATGCAGGTATGTGATTAGTACTACTTATGCCAGTGCATTATGCAGGATTAGCAGCATCAAAGAGAGGGGATATGGGAAATGCAGGTATGTGATTAGTACTACTTATGCCCGTGCATGATGCAGTATTAGCAGCATCAAAGGGAGGGGATATGGGAAATGGAGGTATGTGATTAGTACTACTTATGCCCGTGCATTATGCAGGATTAGCAGCATCACAGGGAGGGGATATGGGAAATGCAGGTATGTGATTAGTGCTACTCATGCCCGTGCATGATGCAGGATTAGCAGCATCAAAGGGAGGGGATATGGGAAATGCAGGTATGTGATTAGTACTACTTATGCCAGTGCATTATGCAGGATTAGCAGCATCAAAGGGAAGGGATATGGGAAATGCAGGTATGTGATTAGTACTACTTATGCCAGTGCATTATGCAGGATTAGCAGCATCAAAGGGAGGGGATATGGGAAATGCAGGTATGTGATTAGTACTACTTGTGCCCGTGCATTATACCGAAAGAACCAAGAAGATGACTCTACAAAGCTCTTTATTTTTTTTCAAAAACTTCCAGAGTTACTTCTTAGTGACGTCATCGCGTAAAGTGGGGGGGGGGTCACGTGCAGGGGCGATGACGTCATCACGCTGGGAGGCGCGCCACAAAAGAAACCGCCAAATGACGTCATCACGGCCGATAGTTACGTCACGCCGGTGTTGGTGACGCAGGAAGAGCGTGATGACGTCACAAGTTCTCCCAGTAAAAAAAATATGACGTCACAATACCTCCCTGTAACAAAGTAATGGCGTTACAATCCCTCCCGGTAAAAAAACTATAATTGCCTCTCAATCCCTCCCGGCAAAAAATAATGACGTAACAATACTTCCCAGTAAAAACACACTGTCCTGCGGAGGGAGCTGGTAGGAACGTCGGGTTGCTCGGTCAATGGCCTGCAGGGTCAACGGCGGCGTGGTGTATTCCGCAAATATGCCCGGCTGTGAGGGCGGGCACAAGCCGGCGTGAGTAGGTTAAACGTTGAGTTTTATAAGGGCACCACGGGGTGACCAGCCCCTTCCCACCCAGCCCCACCCCTCCCACCCAAGACCCAGCCCCACTACACCCTCCTCACCCAGCCCCTCCCCACCCAGCCCCTCCCTACCCTCCCCACCCCACCCAGCCCCTCCCTCCCCACCCTCCCCACCCAGCCCCTCCCTCCCCACCCTCCTCTCCCCACCCAGCCCCTCCCCACCCTCCCCACCCAGCCCCTCCCTACCCTCCCCACCCCACCCAGCCCCTCCCTCCCCACCCAGCCCCTCCCCACCCTCCTCTCCCCACCCAGCCCCTCCCCACCCAGCCCCTCCCCACCCAGCCCCTCCCCACTCAGCCCCTCCCTCCCCACCCAGCCCCTCCCCACCCAGCCCCTCCCATCACGACGGACACAATAATCCCCTGTGGGCTGGTGTAACCAGGAGGTTCCTACCAGTAAAATTGTGACGTTCAATACCTCCCGCTAAAAAGTAGTGACGTCACCATCCCTCCCAGTAAAAAATAACAACAATGACGTTGCAATCCCTCCAAGTAAAATAACAAAAAAACCCGATGGCGTCACCATCCCTCCCAGTAAAAAAAAATAACAATGACGTTGCAATCCCTCCAAGTAAAATAACAAAAACCCTGATGACGTCACCATCCCTCCCAGCAAAAAAACAACAACAATGACGTTGCAATCCCTCCAAGTAAAATAACAAAAACCCTGATGACGTCACCATCCCTCCCAGTAAAAACAACAACAATGACGTTGCAATCCCTCCAAGTAAAATAAAAAAAAAACGATGACGTCACCACCCCTCCCAGTAAAAAAAGATAACAATGACGTTGCAATCCCTCCAAGTAAAATAACAAAAAAAACCGATGACGTCACCATCCCTCCCAGTAAAAAACAACAATGACGTTGCAATCCCTCCAAGTAAAATAACAAAAAAACCGATGACGTCACCATCCCTCCCAGTAAAAAAACAATAACAACAATGACGTTGCAATCCCTCCAAGTAAAATAACAAAAAAAACCTTATGACGTCATCATCCCTCCCAGTAAAAAAAAACAACAATGACGTTGCAATCCATCCAAGTAAAATAACAAAATCCCTGATGACGTCACCATCCCTCCCAGTAAAAAAAAACAACAATGACGTTGCAATCCCTCCAAGTAAAATAACAAAAAAAAACTCGATTACGTCACCATCCCTCCAAGTAAAATAACAACAAAAACTCGATGACGTCACCATCCCTCCAAGTAAAATAACAAAAAAAACCCGATGACGTCACAATCGCTCCCGGTGACATAATGACGTCACCGCGACAGGTGCGTACGGTGGCTGGCGCGCGAAGAAAGGCAAACACACAGAGAGAGAAGAAGAAAAAGAAACGCGATTGTAAAATAAAAAACTCGAGGGGCGCCTTTCCCGGCCGGAGGCTAAAATTAGAACCTGGAACGACGTTCGAAGATCGGATTTCGATTCGATTCCAACGTCGATTCCAACCCCCCCGGAATCGACGAGCGGTTTTACAACGTTGAGTCTGCCTCCAACTTTAGGTTAGGAGGATACGGATGGATGGACTTGGCCCCGGCCATACGAACGCGGAATGGGGGGGGGGGGGGTGACGGGCCCAAAAGTCATCTCGGTCAGTCGACCCCGTGTGTGGTCACCACCTCGGTCTGCCCTGTGCCCTTCTATCCGGGGGGCTAGGAGGGCCACGTGGTCTCAACGTGCACCTAGCCTGGCACAAGCGACGTGGTTAGACGTCACCGCCACTTAGTGGCGAATGGCGGCTTGTTGTTGTTGGTGTAGCGGTGTCAACATCGCCACGAGAGAATGGCAGGCGTGGTTGCTGGCCACCCACACCCAATGATCCGATCGAAATCCATAATTTCGATAGATCGATAGATGGTGGGGTGACACGTGACCCCCCTCCCCCCCATGATCCCATCAAAATCCCTAATTTCGATAATTGGTGGGGTGACACGTGACCCACTCCCCCCCATGATCCCATCAAAATCCCTAATTTCGATAATTGGTGGGGTGACACGTGCCCCCCTCCCCCCATGATCCCATAAAAATCCTTAATTTCGATAGATGGTGGGGTAGCACGTGACCCCCTCCCCCCATGATCCCATAAAAATCCCTAATTTCGATAATTGGTGGGGTGACACGTGACCCCCCCCCCCCCCATGATCCCATAAAAATCCTTAATTTCGATAATTGGTGGGGTGACACGTGACCCCCCCCCCCCCCATGATCCCATAAAAATCCCTAATTTCGATAGATGGTGGGGTGGCACGTGCCCCCCTCCCCCCATGATCCCATAAAAATCCTTAATTTCGATAGATGGTGGGGTGACACGTGACCCTCCCCCCCCCCCCATGATCCCATCAAAATCCCTAATTTCGATAGATGCTGGGGTGACACGTGACCCCCCCCCCCCCCCCCATGATCCCATAAAAAATCCCTAATTTCGATAGATGGTGGGGTAGCACGTGACCCCTCCCCCCCCCATGATCCCATAAAAATCCCTCATTTCGATAGATGGTGGGGTGGCACGTGACCCCCCCCCCCATGATCCCATGAAAATCCCTCATTTCGATCGGATCATTGGGGTTTATTAGTGATAAATCGGCATTTTACGAACCCCTACTACCACCGTGTAGCAGAATATTATCACGTGGCCAGGGACTCTGTGAGATGATAGCACAATAGTCTGAGTCCATAATTGGCGATAAGTAACGGCAAAGCATTTATACTCTTAGGTTTTTTCGGTAAAGTCACGTAGGTAAAATTTTTTTTTAATAAAAGTTAAATAAAAAATCACGACGTTTCGGAGGCAACACAAGCTTCCGTCTTCAGGTGGAACCGTCACAGCTCGATTGCTGTATCAAGCAAACGTCGTGATTTTTTTATTTTACTTTTATTAATTTTATTTTTTTACCTTCATGACTTTACCGAAAAAACCTAAGAGTATGAATCCTTGCAGTCACGAAAGCTTCAAATCTAAAGCATTTATAAGCGACTCACAGAATTGTTCGCAGTTGCGTATACAGAGTCCACGATTTTCCTGAAGGCATCAACACCTTCAGCGAGCACGATATCGATCACACAACGCGGATCGAATTCGACCCTCGATCAATGGTTGCTGACCAACTCTTCAGCTAACTCTACCTCCTCCCTGTGTTGCTGCTAATCCTACATAATGCACGGGCATAATATGACTTTGAGACCCCCCCCCCCTCACCTCCTACGCATTCCACAAGTAGTGACTAATCCCATATCTGCATTTTGCATAAATACGCTAAATTCCTCTGTTGATATGTAAATTTCTTTGTCAAGGCGCCCTTCCTCCCCTAACCCAGCTTAAATATACGCTGCCAAGCTTGGTGGTGTTTCATTCAGACGCTGTCTTTCCGACAGACCTGTTCTTCACCTGAGGACGGCTGCTTGCGTTGTGGCCGAAACGTCGTGAGAATTGTATTTTATTATCTTTTATTTTTTATTATTTTATTATTTCCCTTCTACGTGATGACTTTACCGAAAGAACCAAGAAGATGAATCCCTGCAGTCACGAAAGAAGCTTTAAATCGAAATTTTATTATGTTTTATTTTTATTATTTTATTATTTCCCTTCCACGTGATTTCACCGAAAGAACCAAGACGATGAATCCCTGCAGTCACGAAAGCTTTAAATCGAAATTTAAGTGGGTGTTGTTGTTGTGACCTGCAGTGTTGGTTGTGGATGTCATGATGCGAATTCCATGGCCATGATTAGAGCCACAGGTTCCAGAAAGGAACTTTAATATATATTTTTTTAATATGCACATTCTTTTTGTTAAGGCGCTCTTCTTCCACCTCCAACGCAGCTTATACATAAGCTCCTAGCTTGGCAGTGTCTCATTCTTCACCTGAAGACGGCTGCTTGCGTTGTAGCCGAAACGTCGTGAGAATTATTTTATTATGTTTTATTTTTATTATTTTATTACTTCCCTTCTACGTGACTTTACCGAAAGAACCAAGAAGAACTTTAATATTGTGAGAATTCGACGAAGCTGCAATCGACGCGTTCGATTCCTGGCGCGTGGAATCGATTCCAACATCAACACCAGCTGTTTCATTTGGAGGCTCGGGGAGACACTGAGACACGGGGAGAGAGAGACACGCGGAGAGAGAGAGACACGGGGGGAGAGAGACACGGGGGGAGAGAGACACAGAGAGAGACACGGGGGGAGAGACACGGGGGAGAGAGACAAAGAGAGAGAGACACGGGGGGGAGAGAGACACGGGGGGGAGAGAGACACGCGGAGAGAGAGACACGGGGGGAGAGAGACACGGGGGGGAGAGAGAGACACGGGGAGAGAGAGACACGGGGGGAGAGAGACACGGGGAGAGAGAGACACGAGGGGAGAGACACGGGGAGAGAGAGACACGGGGGGAGAGACACGGAGAGAGAGAGACACGGAGAGAGAGACACGGGGAGAGAGACACAGAGAGAGACACGGGGAGAGAGACACACGGGGAGAGACACGAGGAGAGAGAGGCACGGGGAGAGAGACACGGGGTGAGAGACACAGAGAGAGACACGGGGAGAGAGACACGGGGGGAGAGAGAGACACGGGGGGAGAGAGACACGGGGGGAGAGAGACACGCGGAGAGAGAGACACGGGGGGAGAGACAGAGAGAGAGAGAGACACGAGGGGAGAGAGACACGGGGAGAGAGACACAGAGAGAGACACGGGGAGAGAGACACGGGGAGAGAGAGACACGGGGAGAGAGACACAGAGAGAGAGACACGGGGAGAGAGACAGGGAGAGAGACACTGCGAGACAGACACTGCGAGACAGAGACAAGGGGAGACACAGAGACACACAAGGATAGGGGAGACACAGAGAGGATAAGGGACAGGCAAGACCATCCAGATATGTAGACTGATAAGAGACAGAGAGACAGAAAAGTGCAGACAGGCAGACGGCATACACCCATTTACACACCCACAAAGACACGAAATTTTGGACAGACACACACACACAGACATCGACATTAATATCACTTGACACACACAGACACCCACACACACCCACAGACACACCTAGCAACACACACAGACACACACAGACACACCTAGCAACACAGACACACACACCCACAGACACACCTAGACACACAGACAGACACACACAGACACACCTAGACACACAGACAGACACACACAGACACACCTAGCAACACACAGACACACCTAGCAACACAGACACACACAGACACACCTAGACACACACAGACACACCTAGCAACACAGACACGCACAGACACACCTAGACACACACAGACACACCTAGCAACACACACACAGACACACCTAGCAACACACACAGACACACACACACAGACACACCTAGCAACACACACAGACACACCTAGACACACACATAGACAGACACACACCTAGACACACACACAGACACACCTAGACACACACATAGACACACGCACACCTAGACACACAGACAGACACAGACACACCTAGCAACACACACAGACACACCTTGCAACACAGACACACACACACACACCTAGCCACACACACACAGACACACAGACACACACAGACACACACACACACACACCTAGCCACACACAGACAGACACAGACACACACACGTAGCCACACACACACACCTAGACAGACACACACAGACAGATACACACACACAGACATACACACAGACACACACACACCTAGACAGACACACAGACACACACACACAGACATACACACAGACACACACACACACACACCTAGACAGACACACACAGACAGACACGGCCACGCCATGGCCAGCTTCTCGTCTCGCCAGCGGCTGAGACACGGTCGCGCTGTGCCGGAGCTGAGACCCGAGTTCATGTCTCTGCTGGTGCAAGCGACGGCTCGGACCACCACCAGCAACAACAACAACCACAACCACCAGCAGCACCACCACCACCAGCACCACCTCAACCACCTGAACCACCTCCAGCAGCTGAACCAGCAGCAGCAGCAGAAAGGAGCAGCACCACGTGGTACAGAGCATCTGGCAGCGAGGAGAGAGTCAATGAACCTGCCCGAGTCGGACTGCATGAGGCTTAACCCCTCCCTCCGTGGCATCGCCTTCAGGTGACCGTGGTGGTGGTGGTGGTGGAGGTGGTGGTGGAGGTGGAGGTGGTGGTGGAGGTGGTGGTGGTGGAGGTGGTGGTGGAGGTGGTGGTAGTGGAGGTGGTGATGGTGGTGGTGGTGGTGATGGAGGTGGTGGTGGAGGTGGTGGTGGAGGTGGTGATGGTGGTGGTGGAGGTGGTGGTGGAGGTGGTGGGTGTGGTGGAGGTGGTGATGGTGGTGGAGGTGGTAATGGTGGTGGTGGTGGAGGTGGTGGTGGAGGTGGTGATGGTGGTGGTGGAGGTGGTGGTGAGTGGAGGTGGTGGTGGTGAGTGGAGGTGGTGGTGATGTTGGTGGTGATGGAGGTGGTGGTGAGTGGAGGTGGTGGTGATGGTGGTGGTGAGTGGAGGTGGTGGTGATGGTGGTGGTGGTGAGTGGAGGTGGTGGTGGTGGTGGAGGTGATGGAGGTGGAGGTGGTGGAGGTGGTGATCGTGGAGGTGGTGGAGGTGGTGATGGTGGAGGTGGTGGAGGTGGTGATGGAGGTGGTGAAGGTGGTGGTGGTGGAGGTGGTGGTGGTGGTGATGGTGGTGGAGGTGGTGGTGATGTTGGAGGTGGTGGTGATGGTGGTGGTGAGTGGAGGTGGTGGAGGTGGACGTGGTGGTGGAGGTGGTGGTGGTGGAGGTGGTGGTGGTGGTGATGGTGGAGATGGTGGAGGTGGAGGTGGTGGTGGAGGAGGTGGTGGTGGAGGTGGTGGTGGAGGTAGTGGTGGTGGTGGAGGTGGTGGAGGTGGTAGTGGAGGTGGTGGTGGAGGTGGTGGTGGAGGTGATGGTGGTGGAGGTGGTGGTGGTGATGGTGGAGGTGGTGGTGGTGGTGGTGGAGGTGGTGGTGGTGATGGAGGTGGTGGAGGTGGTGGTGATGGTGGAGGTGATGGTGGTGGTGATGGTGGTGGTGGAGGTGGTAGTGGGGGTGGTGGTGGAGGTGGTGATGGTGGAGGTGGTGGTGGTGGAGGTGGTGGTGGAGGTGGTGGAGGTGGAGGTGGTGATGAAGGTGGTGGTGGAGGTGATGGTGGTGGTGATGGTGGAGGTGATGGTTGAGGTGGTGGTGGTGATGGTGGTGGATGTGGTGGTGATGTTGGTGGTGATGGAGGTGGTGGTAAGTGGAGGTGGTGGTGATGGTGGTGAGTGGAGGTGGTGATGGTGGTGGTGGTGGAGGTGGTGGAGGTGGTGATGGTGGTGGTGGAGGTGGTGGTGGTGATGGTGGTGGAGGTGAGTGGAAGTGGTGATGGTGGTGGTGGTGGAGGTGGTGGAGGTGGTGATGGTGGTGGTGGAGGTGGTGGTGATGGTGGAGGTGGTGGAGGTGGTGATGGTGGAGGTGGTGGTGGTGGAGGTGGTGGTGGTAGTGATGGTGGTGGAGGTAGTGGAGGTGGTGGTGGTGGAGGTGGTGGTGGTGGTGAGTGGAGGTGGTGGAGGTGGACGTGGTGATGGAGGTGGTGGTGGTGGTGGTGATGGTGGTGGTGGAGGTGGTGGTGATGGTGGTGGTGGAGGTGGTGGTGGTGGAGGTGGTGGTGGTGATGGTGGTGGTGGAGGTGGTGGTGGTGGAGGTGGTGGTGGTGGTGATGGTGGTGGTGATGGTGGTGGTGGTGGTGATGATGATGGTGGTGGTGGTGGAGGTGGTGGTGGTGAGTGGAGGTGATGGTGGTGGAGGTACTCGTGGTGGTGATGGTGGAGGTGATGGTGGAGGTGGTGGTGGTGGTGGTGATGGTGGAGGTGGTGGAGGTGGTGGAGGTGGTGGAGGTGGTGGTGGTGGAGGTGATGGTGGTGGTGGTGGAGGTGGAGGTGGTGATGGTGATGGTGGTGGTGGTGGAGGTGGTGGTGGTAGTGGTGGAGGTGGTGGTGGTGGTGGTGGTGGAGGTGGTGATGGTGGTAGTGGTGGTGGTGATGGTGGTGGAGGTGGGGGTGATGGTGGTGGTGGTGAAGGTGGTGGTGGAGGTGGAGGTGATGGTGGTGGTGGTGGTGGTAGTGGAGGTGGTGGTGGTGGAGGTGGTGGTGGTGGTCATGGTGGAGGTGGTGGTGGTGGTGGTGGAGGTGGTGGTGGTGGTGGTGGTGGAGGTGATGGTGGTGGTGGTGATGGTGGTGGTGATGGTGGTGGAGGTGGTGGTGGTGGTGGTGGAGGTGATGGTGGTGGTGATGGTGGTGATGGTGGTAGTGGAGGTGGTGGTGGTGATGGTGGTGGTGATGGAGGTGGTGGTGGTGGTGGTGGTGATGGTAGTGGTGGTGGTGGTGGTGATGGTGGTGGAGGTGGTGGTGGAGGTGGTGATGGTAGTGGTGGAGGTGGTGGTGGTGATGGTGGTGGAGGTGACCATGGTGGTGGTGGTGGTGGAGGTGGTGGTGGTGGTGGTGGAGGTGGTGGTGGTGGAGGTGGTGGTGGTGGTGGAGGTGGTGATGGTGGTGGAGGTGGTGGAGGTGGTAGTGGTGGTGGAAATTGTTAATGGTGGAGATGATAAGGAGGTGATTGATGGTGGAGACTGGTGTTGGTGATGGTGAGGAGGGGGTGATGATGGAGGAGGTGGTTGATGGTGGTGGTGATGGTGGTGGAGGTGGTGGTGGAGGTGGTGATGGTAGTGGTGGAGGTGGTGGTGGTGATGGTGGTGGAGGTGACCATGGTGGTGGTGGTGGTGGAGGTGGTGGTGGTGGTGGTGGTGGAGGTGGTGGTGGTGGAGGTGGTGGTGGTGGTGGAGGTGGTGATGGTGGTGGAGGTGGTGGAGGTGGTAGTGGTGGTGGAAATTGTTAATGGTGGAGATGATAAGGAGGTGATTGATGGTGGAGACTGGTGTTGGTGATGGTGAGGAGGGGGTGATGATGGAGGAGGTGGTTGATGGTGGTGGTGGTGGAGGTGATGGTGGTGGTGGAGGTGGTGGTGGAGGTGATTGTGGTGGTGATGGTGGTGGTGATGATGGTGGTGGTGGTGGAAGTGATGGTGGATGATGGTGGTGGTGATGATGGTGGTGGTGGAGGAGGTGATGGTGGTGGTGCAAATTAATGGTGGAGATTGTGAGGAGGTGATGATGATAATGACGGTGGTGGATATAATGAGGTGATTGATGTGTATAATTATTGATTGGTGGACACTGGTGTGGCGTTGGTGATGGTGAGGAGGGGGTGATGATGATGGTGCTGGTGGAGATGATGAGGAAGTGATGATGGTGGTGGTGACAGCGGTGGTGACAGCGGTGGTGGCGAAGGTGTGGAGGTGGTGATGGTGGAAGTGATTGATGTTGGTGATGACGACAGTGATTGTGATAGTGGTACTGTATATGACGGATGGGGTGATGGTTGTGGACGAGATGGTTTGGTGGTGGTTGTGATGGTGGTGATCGGAGTTTGTGGTGGAGGCGATGATGGTTGTGGAGGAGGCGATGGTGATTGGTTGCTTTGAAGACGCCGATCCTCTTGATGTCATCCACATGCAGGTCCCCGATTGCCTCTGTCTGCTTTTCCCCTTCATCATCATCATCATCACCACAGCCCCGATGTATGTGTTTTCCACATGCAGGTCCTTAATGCTTGTGACGTTGCCTCTGATTCCAAGAACACAGGATGAGATGTTACTATCCTTTGTGCAAGCACTTCCAAGAGTTCATGAACAGTGAGCCTGGTGAAATTTGGGGAGCGCATCGTCAGTAGTGAACCTTTGGTTCCTAGGGTGTTTCGGCCTTTCACACTATACACCCTCCCCAAAGGCGGCCAGCGACAGGGTGATCAATCCTACACTTGCGTCCCATTCCCAATTAGTCATAAGAGTTGCCTTGTTGTTGATAGCCAACTTACATAGAGACCCACACAGACTTACACAGACTTACATAGAGACCCACAGAGACTTACACAGAGACCCACAGAGACTTACACAGAGACCCACAGAGACTTACACAGAAACCCACACAGACTTACATAGAGACCCACAGAGACTTACACAGAGACCCACAGAGACTTACACAGAGACCCACACAGACTTACACAGAGACCCACACAGACTTACACAGAGACCCACAAAGACTTACACAGAGACCCACACAGACTTACAGAGACACCCACAGAGACTTACACAGAGACCCACACAGATTCCAAAGAACACAGGATGAGATGTTACTATCCAGTGTGCAAGCACTTCCAAGAGTTCATGAACAGCGAGCCTGGTGAAATTTGGGGAGCGCATCGTCAGTAGTGTACCTTTGGTTCCTAGGGTGTTTCGGCCTTTCACACTATACACCCTCCCCAAAGGCGGCCAGCGACAGGGTGATCAATCCTACGCTTGCGTCCCATTCCCAATTAGTCATAGGAGTTGCCTTGTTGTTGATAGCCAACATCCCCTCTGTCTGCTCTTCCACTTGACATAACCGCAGCCCCGCCGCTTGTGTTTTCCGCATGCAGGTCACTGGTGGCGGTGGACCTGAGCGCATCTCGCGGCCTGGTCGCGTGGTGTGGCTCTCGACAGATGCTTCGGGTGCTGGGGTTGACGGGACACGGAGCGGCCTGGGTCGGGGGGACCGCCTACTGCCTCTGGCAGAGCGACTCAGCGGCCGGGAGGGAAGTCTTGCTCAACCTACTGCTGGGTGAGCTGGTGGCGGCGGTGACGACGGTGATGACGGTGGTGACGACGGTGGTGACGATGGTGACGATGGTGATGACGATGGTGGTGACGACGGTGGTGACGACGGTGGTGACGATGATGATGGTGATGATGACGGTGGTGACGATGGTGGTGACATCGGTGATGACGGTGGTGACGATGGTGGTGACGACGGTGATGACGGTGATGACGACGGTGATGACATCGGTGGTGACGACGGTGGTGATGACGGTGATGACGATGGTGATGACGACGGTCGTGACGATGGTGGTGACGACGGTGATGACGGTGATGACGACGGTGATGACATCGGTGGTGACGACGGTGGTGATGACGGTGATGACGATGGTGATGACGACGGTCGTGACGATGGTGGTGACGACGGTGATGACGACGGTGATGACATCGGTGGTGACGGTGATGACGATGGTGGTGACATCGGTGATGACGGTGATGACGATGGTGGTGACATCGGTGGTGATGGTGATGACGATGGTGGTGACGACGGTGGTGACGACGGTGGTGACGATGATGATGGTGATGATGACGGTGGTGACGATGGTGGTGACATCGGTGATGACGGTGGTGACGATGGTGGTGACGACGGTGATGACGGTGATGACGACGGTGATGACATCGGTGGTGACGACGGTGGTGATGACGGTGATGACGATGGTGATGACGACGGTCGTGACGATGGTGGTGACGACGGTGATGACGGTGATGACGACGGTGATGACATCGGTGGTGACGGTGATGACGATGGTGGTGACATCGGTGATGACGGTGATGACGATGGTGGTGACGACGGTGATGACGACGGTGATGACATCGGTGGTGACGGTGATGACGATGGTGGTGACGACGGTGATGACGACGGTGGTGACATCGGTGGTGATGGAGATGACGATGGTGGTGACGACGGTTACGATGGTGGTGACGGTGATGACGATGGTGGTGACGGTGATGACGATGGTGGTGACGACGGTGATGACGGCGGTGGTGACATCGGTGGTGATGACGGTGGTGGTGACGTTGATGACGACGGTGATGACGATGGTGGTAATGGTGGTGACGACGATGACGGCGGTGGTGACGACGGTGGTGACGATGATGTACAGTGATGATGACGGCGGTGACGGTGATGACGACGGTGGTGATGACGGTGAAGCTGGCAGCCCCTCCCCTTATTATCATGTCCCCGCCCATTTTTACATAAACACACCCACTCAGCCTCTAGCACCTGTATACAGCCATCCCGCCCCCGCAACATAAAGATAGTAGTAGGTTTTTACCCTTTCAACTGGTACAAAAACTGACACCTTTGTACAAGGGATCAATAACCACAACACAAGCAGTCAAATGCAAACAAAAAGAAACAACTCTGATGATGATAATGATATGCACTGCCCTTGAAGTTGATTGGTCCACACCCGAGACAGCTTTTCTTAGAGCCTAGTCTCCATTGGTGTTGGACCAGATGACGCCAAAAGGCGCACAACTCAAAAACAGCGCACTATCAGAGTATGAGAGCTCGAGGTGAAGCATTTACACTATGAGACATCTTTTACCAGTGGCAAAATATAGTGATAGGTTTTTACCCTTTCAACTGGTACAAAAACTGACACCTTTATACAAGGCATCATGTTTGCAATAACCACAACACAAGCAGTCAAATACAAACAAAAAGAAACAACTCTGATGATGATAATGATATGCACTGCCCTTGAAGTTGATTGGTCCACACCTGAGACAGCTTTTCTTAGAGGGCAGTACATATCATTATCATCATCAGAGTTGGTTCTTTTTGTTTGCATTTTACTGCTTGTGTTGTGGTTATTGCAAACATGATGCCTTGTATAAAGGTGTCAGTTTTTGTACCAGTTGAAAGGGTAAAAACCTACTACTATATTTTGCCACTGGTAAAGGAGATGTCTCATAGTAGAACAACATAAATAATCGTAATATAATACCAAAAATACGAATGTGCGCGTGTGTGTGTATATAAAATCGTCACTCAAACAGCAACAGCAGCAGCAGCAGTCATGGTGGCGGCAAAACAACCAGGCCAGAACACCGGGTCCAGGACTGCGTTATTTTCGTCGTCGCCCGTTACGTTTTCGAGAGCTGGGCGGATATTTTTGGGGTTGGCGTTGGCAGTGGGGAGGTGGTGGTGGGTGGTGAGGGTCACGTGGTCACGTGGCCCCGCGGGCCGATTCTAAATAACCTCGCCTGGCGGAGCGAGAGTTTTCGACGCCACCGCCCTCTGTCTGCGTGTGCCTGTCACTAGCACTGCTGCATCACTCCCAGAGCCGCATTCATGGTGACTTGAGACCGGATCTCGGGGTCAGTGACTTGAGACCGGGTCTCAGGGTCGGTGACTTGAGACCGGGTCTCAGGGTCGGTGACTTGAGACCGGGTCTCAGGGGGGTCGGTGACTTGAGACCGGGTCTCAGGGTCAGTGACTTGAGACCGGATCTCGGGGTCAATGTCTTGAGACCGGGTCTCAGGGTCAGTGTCTTGAGACCGGGTCTCAGGGTCAGTGTCTTGAGACCGGGTCTCAGGGTCGGTGACTTGAGACCGGGTCTCAGGGTCGGTGTCTTGAGACCGGGTCTCAGGGTCGGTGTCTTGAGACCGGGTCTCAGGGTCGGTGTCTCGAGACCGGGTCTCAGGGTCGGTGACTTGAGACCGGGTCTCAGGGTCAGTGTCTTGAGAACGGGTCTCGGTCAGTGTCTTGAGACCGGGTCTCAGGGTCGGTGTCTTGAGACCGGGTCTCAGGGTCGGTGACTTGAGACCGGGTCTCGGGGTCAGTGACTTGAGACCAGGTCTCAGGGTCAGTATCTTGAGACCGGGTCTCAGGGGTCGGTGACTTGAGACCAGGTCTCAGGGTCAGTGTCTTGAGACCAGGTCTCAGGGTCGCTGACTTGAGACCGGGTCTCAGGGTCGGTGACTTGAGACCGGGTCTCAGGGTCAGTATCTTGAGACCGGGTCTCAGGGGTCGGTGACTTGAGACCGGGTCTCAGGGTCAGTATCTTGAGACCGGGTCTCAGGGGTCGGTGACTTGAGACCGGGTCTCAGGGTCAGTATCTTGAGACCGGGTCTCAGGGTCGGTGACTTGAGACCAGGTCTCAGGGTCGGTGACTTGAGACCGGGTCTCAGGGTCAGTGTCTTGAGACCGGGTCTCAGGGTCAGTATCTTGAGACCGGGTCTCAGGGTCAGTGTCTTGAGACCGGGTCTCAGGGTCAGTGTCTTGAGACCGGGTCTCAGGGTCAGTATCTTGAGACCGGGTCTCGGGGTCAGTATCTTGAGACCGGGTCTCAGGGTCAGTATCTTGAGACCGGGTCTCAGGGTCAGTGTCTTGAGACCGGGTCTCAGGGGTCGGTGACTTGAGACCGGGTCTCAGGGTGGGTGACTTGAGACCGGGTCTCAGGGTCGGTGACTTGAGACCGGGTCTCAGGGTCGGTGTCTTGAGACCGGGTCTCAGGGGTCGGTGACTTGAGACCGGGTCTCAGGGTCGGTGACTTGAGACCGGGTCTCAGGGTCAGTATCTTGAGACCGGGTCTCAGGGTCGGTGACTTGAGACCGGGTCTCAGGGTCAGTGTCTTGAGACCGGGTCTCGGGGTCAGTGACTTGAGACCAGGTCTCAGGGTCAGTATCTTGAGACCGGGTCTCAGGGTCAGTGTCTTGAGACCGGGTCTCAAGGTCGGTGACTTGAGACCGGGTCTCAGGGTCAGTGTCTTGAGACCGGGTCTCAGGGGTCGGTGTCTTGAGACCGGGTCTCAGGGTCGGTGACTTGAGACCGGGTCTCAGGGTCGGTGTCTCGAGACCGGGTCTCAGGGGTCGGTGTCTCGAGACCGGGTCTCAGAGTCCGCGTCTTCTCCCCGCTCCTGCCCTTGCCCCTGCGCTCCCAGCGCTGATCTTCGACATCGTCGTCGCCGTCACCATCAAGGGCCTGGTGCGCCGCAAGGGCCCCTCCTACTGCGACCCAGCCGCCCCTCACCACCCTCCGCAGCGCGGCGCGCCATCCTCGCCCCTCGCCTCCTCCTCCCCCTTCTCGAGCGCCGTCTCCCTCGCCGCCTCCGCCCCGCCCGCCCCCTACTACTCCTCGTCAGCCTCCCCGACGTTCTACGCCGGCGCCGGCGGCAGGAACCCCGCCGGCGCCGCCGCCCCGTCCGCCCCGTCCCGCCTGCTCCCGCCGCTGCTCCGCCGGGCCCTGGAGGCTTCGGCCTTCTCGTTCCCCGCCAACCAGGCGACGCGCGCCGCCCTGCTGGTGCTCTTCTTGCCGCGCCACCTGGTGCTGGGCTTCCCGCTGCGCGTGCTGCTGCTGCTGTGGGCGCTGCTGGTGGGGCTGCTGCGCGTCGCGCTGGGCCACCACTACGTCACCGACGTGCTGTGCGGATTCGCCGTCGGCTGCGCGGAGGCTCGCCTCGTCGAGGCCCTCTGGGTGTCGGCCGCTGGCTTCCAGGCGCTCGCCAGGGCCGTGGGGCTGCCGGTGTGAGTGGCGGTGGTTGGTGGTGGTGGTGGGGAGGGGGGGTGAGGGGTGGTTTGGTTTATGGGTAGGGTGGTGGTGGTGGTGGTGGGTGGGGAGGGGGGTGTGCGGTGGTGTGGTGAGGGTGAGGGGTAGTGTGGTTGATGGGTAGTGTGGTGGTGGTGGGTGGGGAGGGGGGGGTGGGCGGTGGTGTGGTGAGGGTGAGGGGTGATGTGGTTGATGGGTAGGGTGGTGGTGGGTGGGGAGGGGGGTGTGAGGTGGTGTGGTGGGGGTGAGGTTGATGGGTAGGGTGGTGGTGGTGGGTGGGTGGCGAGGGGGGAGGGGGGTGTGCGGTGGTGTGGTGAGGGTGAGGGGTGGTTTGGTTGATGGGTAGGGTGGTGGTGGTGGGTGGGGAGGGGGTGTGCGGTGGTGTGGTAAACGGTAATGTGGTTAACGTTGAGGGTGGTAGTGTCAAGGCCCTCGCCAGGGCTGTAGACCTGCTGCCGTGAGTGGGTGATGGGGGCTAAATGGCGCGGCACGGGCTGGAGAAGAGATTGAAACTGATGCGGTACGGGAGGACGTGGAGCTGAGCGGACTTGCCGGTGACCGGTACCAGCGGTGTCAAGATCGCCCTCCGTGGAGGAGGAGGAGGAGGCTGTCGGGCACTTTGAGGCCTCCAGCAGCAGCGGAGGGCTGAGCAACGGCGCTCACAACAACGAGCGGAGCGCCGGGTGGATAAAACGGAGCGAGTTTACAAAGCACGGGCGGTGGTCCATTTGCCGGTCATCTCATGCCGGTCGACCCATCGCACCGCCTGGGTCTGTCCGGTGACCTCCGGCCGGCGGCAGCCTTCGACGTTACCATCTGGGACGGCACAAGCGCCGGCGGTGACGTCACCGCCGCTTAGCGGTGAACGGCGGTCGTTGTTTTTGTCGGTGTCGTCGCTGCGTCTGGTTGGACGTGGGTTTCTTTGAAATGTCATTTTTTTCGAGCGGATAGAATGGGAGGGAGGGAGGTTGGGATATTTGGTTGTGTGGGCTTCGTGAAATCCTAGAAGTTTGTAATACTTTTACACGAAATTTCGTATTCAACCCGCCACGACCACAATGGGGTTTTTTTGAACGATTTAATATTTTTGCGGAAATGGTTTTGACGTCGGCGTTTATCTCCAAGCGGATCAGTGCCTACCTTATTACAAACCAATTCAGACCTCACTGGTCATCCCGTGCCACTTATAAACTCAATGTTCATCCGACAAAGTTCCATCAGCAAGGGAGAAACACACCGTATAGACCTGAAAACTCAATTTCCCCTCTACAAGAATACGGCGTAAATCGTATGGGTTGACAGCTATTCACTACCCAGTGTCTCACTACCAGTGTCTCACTATCTGTGTCTCACCACCAGTGTTTCACTACCCAGTGTCTCACTACCAGTGTCTCACTACCCAGTGTTTCACTACCCAGTGTCTCACTACCCAGTGTCTCACTACCCAGTGTCTCACTACCCAGTGTCTCACTACCAGTGTCTCACTACCCAGTGTTTCACTACCCAGTGTCTCACTACCCAGTGTCTCACTACCCAGTGTCTCACTACCCAGTGTCTCACTACCCAGTGTCTCACCATCTGTGTCTCACCACCAGTGTTTCACTACCCAGTGTCTCACTACCAGTGTCTCACTACCCAGTGTTTCACTACCCAGTGTCTCACTACCCAGTGTCTCACTACCCAGTGTCTCACTACCCAGTGTCTCACTACCAGTGTCTCACTACCCAGTGTTTCACTACCCAGTGTCTCACTACCCAGTGTCTCACTACCCAGTGTCTCACTACCCAGTGTCTCACTACCCAGTGTCTCACCATCTGTGTCTCACCACCAGTGTTTCACTACCCAGTGTCTCACTACCAGTGTCTCACTACCCAGTGTCTCACCACCCAGTGTCTCACTAGCAGTGTATCACAACCCAGTGTCTCACCACCCAGTGTCTCACCACCCAGTGTCTCTCTACCCAGTGTATCACTACCCAGTGTCTCACCACCCAGTGTCTCTCTACCCAGTGTCTCACTACCCAGTGTCTCACTACCCAGTGTTTCACTACCCAGTGTCTCACAACCCAGTGTCTCACCACCCAGTGTCTCACTACCCAGTGTCTCACCACCAGTGTCTCACTGCCAGTGTCTCTGTACCAGTGGTTCACGACCATACCTGTCAACCCTCCCTCATTACAGACCACTCCGTGACCTGATGAATCTTCAACATTCACCCTACAAAGTCCGATCGCAAGGGAGCAACACAAACAAATACCCAATAACAATATACTCGCATTGAAACGGCTGTACACCGTATGAATCTAAAAGGAAAATTTCCCCCGTACAAGAATACGGGGTGAACGGGATGGGTTGACACGGTATGAAGGTTAAACCGCTTGGGGGGGGAGGGGGGAAAAAATAAAAACCCGTTTAGATAGTAATCGTGGATGAATTACACGCACATATTTATATCCGTTTTGCGTTCGCGATCACTGTTACGATTCACAATCCGATCCTTTCCGGGTCCCGATTGCGTCGGTAATTTCATGATCCCTCTCGCCAAGAAAAAGAAACGGAGCGTCGTTGCGAATCGTCGAATCGCGGGAAAGTCACAAGTTCGGCGAGATTTTCAATCGCCGCAAAGCGCAAACGGAACCGTCGACGGCCGATGGGATGTGTTTTAGTAAAAAGTAATATTTAAAAATAATTTTAAAAATTCTAGATTTGAAGCTTTCGTGACTGCAAGGATTTCATACTCTTAGGTTTTTTTTCGGTAAAGTCACGTAGGTAGAAAATAATGAAAATAAAATAATAATAAATGAAAATAAATCAATTAAATCACGACGTTTCGGAGGCAACAGCTGTGACGGTCCCACCTGAAGACGGAGACTTGTGTTGCCTCCGAAACGTCGTGATTTAATTGATTTATCTTCAAGAAGATGAATCCCTGCAGTCACGAAAGCTTTAAATCGAAAA
Organism: Lethenteron reissneri; assembly: GCF_015708825.2. Taxonomy (NCBI): domain Eukaryota; kingdom Metazoa; phylum Chordata; class Hyperoartia; order Petromyzontiformes; family Petromyzontidae; genus Lethenteron; species Lethenteron reissneri. Next base: position 1,997,580 of record NC_083849.1, read on the forward strand.
TTAATTGATTTATTTTCATTTATTATTATTTTATTTTTATTATTTTTCCCTACGTGACTTTACCGAAAAAAATCTAAGAGTATAATTTAAAAAAACACGCTTTTATGAAATGTACCAGTAATGGCAGAACTCCACGACTCCAGGAGGTGGCCCCGAAGCTTGCCACAACGTAAGGGGGCCGTGGTGATGTACATCCAACGTCAGTTGAGCGTTGACAATTAGACCCAAGCCGAAACATAACATGTAAAACATGTAAAAAAATGTTTTTTTACATTTTTATGATAGAATATAGTACTGTCATCAGTATGACATAAGTATACCAAATTTGCAGTCGATGCCACATTGGGAAGTGGGTTAAAATGGAGTTACAAGATTTGAAGATACGACAACAACAACAGACAGAGTGAGTTACATAAAAGCGTGTAATAAAAAAAATCAAACAACACTTCTCGACAAAAACGTCGGTCCAACTTTGGCACGCGGTTGCGACTGAACGTCAGTTCGACGTCGGTCCAACTTTGGCACGCGGTTGCGACTGAACGTCAGTTCAACGTCGGTCCAACTTTGGCACGAGGTTGCGACTGAACGTCAGTTCAACGTCGATCCAACTTTGGCACGCGGTTGCAACTGAACGTCAGTTCAACGTCGGTCCAACTTTGGCACGCGGTTGTGAGTGAACGTTAGTTCAACGTCGGTCCAACTTTGGCACGCGGTTGCGACTGAACGTCAGTTCAACGTCGGTCCAACTTTGGCACGCGGTTGCGATTGAACGTCAGTTCAACGTCGGTCCAACGTCGCCACGCGGTTGTGACTGAACGTCAGTTCAACGTCGGTCCAACTTTGGCACGTGGTTGTGACTGAACGTCAGTTCAACGTCGGTCCAACTTTGGCACGCGGTTGCGATTGAACGTCAGTTCAACGTCGGTCCAACTTTGGCACGCGGTTGCGACTGAACGTCAGTCAGTTCAACGTCGGTCCAACTTTGGCACGCGGTTGCGACTGAACGTCAGTTCAACGTCGGTCCAACTTTGGCACGCGGTTGCGATTGAACGTCAGTTCAACGTCGGTCCAACTTTGGCACGCGGTTGCGACTGAACGTCAGTTCAACGTCGGTCCAACTTTGGCACGCGGTTGCGACTGAACGTCAGTTCAACGTCGGTCCAACTTTGGCACGAGGTTGTGACTGAACGTCAGTTCAACGTCGGTCCAACTTTGGCACGCGGTTGCGACTGAACGTCAGTTCAACGTTGGTCCAACTTTGGCACGCGGTTGCGATTGAACGTCGGCCCAACGTCGGCCCAACGTCGGCACGCGGACGTTGTCGCCGCTGAACGGTGACGCGTTCGCGATGGCGTTTCCTTTCGTCGGGGAGAGACGGGGAGAGAGGGGGTGAGAGAGATTTGACTTTGAAAAATATTTTTCTGGGGATTGATGCCCTTTCAGAGTTCACAGGTTGACAACGGTGTTTGAAGGTTGGTTGCTGCATTTAGCCGGGAAGGTGCGGGGGGGGGGGGGGCGTTAGTTTGGTGTTTTTAGATTTAGATTTGCGCATGTTGTGTTTGTGGAAAGTTTTGCACAGAAATAAACAAGAGATGGTTTATCCGCGTTCTCAAATTCATTGCGTTGGGCTTTCATATGCTATATCCACTGTTTATTGTGGATGGCTTCCTTTATTTAACCATGCCCCATTGAGATTATCTGTGTCTTGTTGCTGGCTTCCATTATTTAACCATGAATTTTGATAAAACTGGTCAACACACTTTTTCTGGCATAAGGTATTCCAACGGTTTTAAGGTAATTTTGGGATGCTGATTCCAAATCTGGCATCAGTTTTTGTCTATCACATCAGGTTTTTGAGATATCAAATATTGCATTTTCAATAAAAACTGCAGAAGAAAAATATTAAATAAATGTGGATATCTACATAAAATGATATTATAAAGACGTCGTGATTTAATTGAGTTATTTTCATTTATTATGAATTTATTTTTATTACTTTTTCCCTACGTGACTTTACCGAAAAAACCTGGGAGTATAATTTTTAAAAAATCGCGTGACGTCACCGCCAGACGGGTTGGAGGATGCTCACACTTAGCAGGTGAGTGAGTGGGTGGGTGAGTGGGTGAGTGAGTGAGTGGGTGAGTGATTGAATGGGTGAGTGAGTGGGTGAGTGGGTGAGTGGGTGAGTGGATGAGTGAGTGGGTGAGTGAGTGAATGGGTGAGTGAGTGGGTGAGTGGGTGAGTGGGTGAGTGAGTGAGTGAGTGGGTGGGTGAGTGGGTGAGTGAGTGAGTGGGTGGGTGAGTGAGTGAGTGGATGGATGAGCGAGTGGGTGAGTGAGTGAGTGGGTGAGTGAGTGAGTGAGTGGGTGGGTGAGTGAGTGAGTGAGTGGGTGAGTGGGTGAGTGGGTGAGTGAGTGGGTGAGTGAGTGGGTGGATGAGTGAGTGGGTGAGTGAGTGAGTGGGTGAGTGGGTGAGTGGGTGAGTGAGTGAGTGGGTGAGTGAGTGAGTGAGTGGGTGGGTGAGTGGGTGGGTGGGTGGGTGAGTGAGTGAGTGGGTGGGTGAGTGAGTGGATGGATGAGTGGGTGAGTGAGTGAGTGAGTGGGTGGGTGAGTGAGTGAGTGGGTGGGTGAGTGGGTGAGTGAGTGAGTGGGTGAGTGGGTGAGTGGGTGAGTGAGTGAGTGGGTGAGTGAGTGAGTGTGTGGGTGAGTGAGTGAGTGGGTGGGTGAGTGAGTGAGTGGGTGGGTGGGTGAGTGAGTGAGTGAGTGGGTGGGTGGGTGGGTGGGTGAGTGAGTGGGTGGGTGAGTGAGTGGATGGATGAGTGGGTGGGTGAGTGAGTGAGTGAGTGGGTGGGTGAGTGAGTGAGTGGGTGGGTGAGTGGGTGAGTGGGTGAGTGGGTGAGTGGGTGAGTGGGTGAGTGAGTGAGTGAGTGTGTGGGTGAGTGAGTGGGTGGGTGGGTGGGTGAGTGAGTGGGTGGGTGAGTGAGTGAGTGGATGGATGAGTGGGTGAGTGAGTGAGTGGGTGAGTGAGTGAGTGAGTGGGTGGGTGAGTGAGTGGGTGGGGTGAGTGGGTGGGTGGGTGGGTGAGTGGGTGAGTGAGTGAGTGGGTGAGTGGGTGAGTGGGTGGGTGAGTGAGTGAGTGAGTGGGTGGGTGAGTGGGTGAGTGAGTGGGTGGGTGAGTGAGTGGGTGAGTGGGTGGGTGGGTGAGTGAGTGGGTGAGTGAGTGAGTGGATGGATGAGCGAGTGGGTGAGTGAGTGAGTGGGTGAGTGAGTGGATGAGTGAGTGGGTGAGTGAGTGGGTGAGTGAGTGCGGGAGTGAGTAGACCCGAGGCACAGTAATAGAGCACTTGCTCTATTACTATAGTACTATACCGCCTTGAACTTTTATGAACGACCGGGTGTTTAAGGTTATCGTATTTATCTGGCCGTATAGCAAATGAAAAAATACAATTACTTTACAATGCAAGTTAAAATTTACGTGTTTTAACATTTATGTTTAAAAATAAAAAAAATGTAGGGCCCCTGTAAAACATCTGCTACAAGCCCTGCACTCGCTCCATCCTGCACTGGCTCTTACCCGACCCATATTAGGAAAGCTACTGGAACTTCGCTGCACTTTTAAATCATCATCATCATCATCATCAAATAGATTGACAAACTCATCTCTTCGGAACCGCTTATTCCTGCTGAGACATCTCCTTTACCAGTGGCAAAATATAGTGATAGGTTTTTACCCTTTCAAAGACAATGCACCATTACTGGTAAATGAGGTTCCCATAGTGTAGATCAGCGGTCGGGAACCTATGGCTCGCGAGCCATATATGGCTCTTCCGGTGACGACATATGGCTCCCAGACAATTTTGAGTTGAAAAAAATAAGAAAAAAATCAGTTTGTAACTGATTTTAAAATACTTGTGATATTGCTTAATAATACTGTGTCATTTTAAAGTAAACAGAAATTAGTTTTGAAGATAAAATTTCTCGGGTCACGGATCCCGTGACCAGAAGTCGCATTAAAAGTAAGACATATTTAATTTATTATACGTTAAAAATACTATATGGCTCTCAATGAAATATATTTAGAAATATTTGGCTTTTATGGCTCTCCCAGTCAAAAACGTTCCCGACCCCTGGTGTAGATGCTTGCCCCGAGCTCTCATACTCTGATGGTGCGTTGTCTTTGAGTTGTGCACCTTTTGGCGTCATCTGGTCCAACCCATGTGAGACTAGGCTCTAAGGAAAGCTGTCTCGGGTGTGGACCAATCAACTTCAAGGACAGTGCACATTATCAGAGTTGTGTTTTTTTTTGTATTATGACTACAGGTATTGGGGTCTATGCAAACATGACTCCTTGTAAAAAGGTGTCAGTTTTGTTGCCAAATAGAAGGGTAAAAAACCAATTATTATAGTGATAGGTTTTTACCCTTTCAACTGGTACAAAAACTGACACCTTTATACAAGGCATCATGTTTGCAATAACCACAACACAAGCAGTCAAAATGCAAACAAAAAGAAACAACTCTGATGATGATGATAATGGATATGCACTGTCCTTGACGTTGATTGGTCCACACCCGAGACAGCTTTGGTCTGCTGTGATTCCCCCGCATCTTCCATTATAAGCGCGGTTTGGCTTACGTACGGCGCGAAAGAAGTTCGCACGTGCACGTGCAGAACGAGCTTTGATGTGAATAATTAACATAATTTATGTCGACAGCAGCGTGACGTCACCGCTAGACGGTCGGAGCGCGCTAATAATTAACATAATTAATGTCACCTCCGGACAGGTTGGAGTCTGCCGGATGATTAACATAACTTATCATACTCTTCTAGATTTGAAGCTTTCGTGACTGCAAGGATTCATACTCGTAGTTCTTCCGGTGAAGTCACTATGTAGGTAAAAAATGAAATAAAAATTAATAAAAATAAAGCAATAAAAATAGAAATCATAAAAAATAAAAATCGATTTTAATTTTTATTTTTAATAAAAAAACAATAAAAATAGAAATCATAAAAAAGAAAAATTGATTTTTATAATAAAAATTGATTTTTATTTTTATTGTTTTACAATGCAATAAAGTCACGTAGGTAAAAAAAATGAAATTAAAATTCATAAAAAATAAAAACAATAAAATCACGACGTTTCGGAGGCAACACAAGCTTCCATCTTCAGGTGAAACTGTCACAGCAAAAAATCTGTATCAAGTTTTATTGTTTTTATTTTTTTATTAATTTTAATTTCATTTTTTTACCTACGTGACTTTACCGAAAAACCTATAATTTATTATTTTATTTTATTTCCATTATTACTTTTATTAACTTTTAATTTTATTTTTACCTACGTGACTTTACCGAAAAACCTATAATTTATTATTTTATTTTATTTCCATTATTACTTTTATTAACTTTTAATTTTATTTTTACCTACGTGACTTTACCGAAAAACCTATAATTTATTATTTTATTTTATTTCCATTATTACTTTTATTAACTTTTAATTTTATTTTTACCTACGTGACTTTACCGAAAAACCTATAATTTATTATTTTATTTTATTTCCATTATTACTTTTATTAACTTTTAATTTTATTTTTACCTACGTGACTTTACCGAAAAACCTATAATTCATTATTTTATTTTATTTCCATTATTACTGTTATTAACTTGCAGTCACGAAAGCTTCAAATCTAGAAAATAACTTATCATAATTTATGTCGACACTCGCGTGACGTCACCTCCAGACGGGTTGGAGGATGTGGACGATTAACATAAATTAACATAATTTATGTCGACGATCCGTGCCGTCACCTCCAGACGGGTCGGAGGATGCCGGACGATTAACATAAATTAACATAATTTATGTCGACACTCGCGTGACGTCACCTGCAGACGGGTTGGAGGATGCCGGACGATCAACATAAATTAACATAATTTATGTCGACAATCGCGTGACGTCACCAATCGCGTGACGTCACCTGCAGACGGGTTGGGAGGATGCGGACGATTAACATAAATTAACATAATTTATGTCGACACTCGCGTGACGTCACCTCCAGACGGGTTGGAGGATGCTCACAATTAGCATAAATTAGCATAATTTATGCGAAAGCGGCGGCGGCTGCTGCTTGCGCGCGGGCATCTGTGGGGACCGCAATAGTCGGCCGCATTCCACGCGGGGGCCCGCTTTGCAAAGAGAAAATAAATACATTTGTGGCAAAATAGCAAAGTAAAACACGCAAAAAAAAAAGAACGCCGATCCACCTGCAGTTATTTCACAGCGAAACATTAACGCGTGTTGGTGGTGTTGGGTTGGGTTGGTTGGGGGGGGGAGAAAAAAAAAGCAAGTTTAAAGACATTTAATTGGCAATTGATTACAATCGGCTTAAACGTCAACCACCGCCTCTGTGCCGTCAACTCCCGCGTCTAAGAATAACACTAAAAGGTGAGCGCACCGTCACGTTTGCTATTTTCTTGTAATTTTCTCCCCCCCGTCTTAACGCGGCGCGCCTTTCTCTCGTCGGATTACGATTCGGCGCTCTTCACCATTGCTCGCTATATTTTTTGTTTTTTTTTCCTGCCTAATTCGAGTTTGTATTTCCACGTCGCGAAGGGGGTTTTTGTGTGTGTTGTTAACGGGGGTGGAGAGACACCCGTAGCAGCGGCCGCCATCTTAAACCAACGGATGCCGCACAGATTTCCCTCGGCCTGACTCTTCTTTTAAACGGTGAATTTCTAAACAAACCACCCCCCCGTGTGTCGATCTATATCTACCCTTGTCGGACATTCACGTCGTTAAAAAAAAGTAGCGAAAAAAATTAACCCCACGATTGCGCCGACTACCTCTCAACCCCCGGGGCCGGGTGGGGGGTGTGCGGGGGGACCCCCCACGCGGGCAGGCAGCCGATTCAGGCGAGAGCCTAGGGCCCGTATGCGGCCTGGTGTGATATTAATTTACAAAAAAAAGTGACGCATACCAAATTGATAAAGGTGCGATCGCCGCGCTATTAATTTTGCATCGTGCAACTAAAAACGCCGCGTGTGACGGCGCTATTGGGAGACGCGTGAAAACTGAGCGCGTTCAGATGCAGTTGTAATAAGTTGCAATTGTGTTGCTTTTAATTCATTAGCGGTTGTGGGGGGTAGGGGGGTGTCAAAATGGCGACTGCAGACAGTGACTTGAAATTAACGAGAAAAACACATTTTTGTTTACATTTAAACGTCCCAACTCGTAACAACAACAACTATTCGCGTACGAAGAGGCGCTTAGGCGTTGACTTTATTGTAATCGCGGCTGTTAAACGACGCTGGCTGCAGCTTTTAAAACGTGTGCGGTGGCTGAGGCTGACTTAACCGGGCGGCCTTTGTCATTTTTCTCGTGCGCAGGTTAATAGAACTATTGATGCAATCGGCGTTGTTGTTGTTGATTGTTGTTGCTTGCTCCTGCTGTTGTTGTCGTCTTCGCATTACGGTACCGCTGTCGCTTTCACGCGTGATGCGTGGCCGTCAAAACGTCAACGCGATGTGGGATGAAACCCGTGCAGTCACCCCACCACGTTTCTCCCTCCATCCACATTTGCTGCTCTTTCGTTTCGTCTCGTCTGCCGATTTATGTGTGGTCAACATGCACAGCACCACTACCACCACTACCACCCCATCGGCTTTGTCCACTGCTGGATGAGATTGGGGGTGGAGGAGAGATGGGGGGGGTGAGGTGGGTCATCTCCATCATCACGCCCGTATGTATGTCTCATGATGGTGATGATGGTGGTGGTTGTTGTAGGGAGGGGATCTTTAAACATACTTCACCACGCCGGTCATTGCCGATTTAAACGAAGGCGCCTTGGGGCAAGTACGGAATGTGGACTTCTTTCGCGCCGTACGTAGCCGACGAGTGCGGGCGAAGGGCTGCAAACGAAACACAGCCATGCGGTTCTAAAGAAACGCGTTAAAGCCATTTAATAGAGGGAACAACGGTACCGTGTGTGTGTATATATTACGTATCTATGCGCTGCTGTACACTAACGCAAACAAAAAATAAGTATAACCCGTAAAAACAGAGTTTTTCACTATAAATCCTTTATATGCGTGGCGGCTAGAGTCCTCTCGTCCTCTGGCTTGAGATGGCTGCCACCTATGGGTCAGATGATTGCATGGCAGCATTAAGCAATTGGTAATTAAATATAATATTTTTGTCCTAAAAAGTGTAAAATTTTGGAAAAAAAATTTTCACGAACATTAATTGTCACGCACAATGAGTCTGTGTGCAAAATGTCAGCTCGATTGGATCACGGGAAGTGGGTTAAAAAACGACCGAAAGATTTGCACGGTCCTAAGCAAGCAAGTGAACTTAATATATAGGATTTAAAAACAAATGCCCACTCATTTTCCGAGCTCGCAGAACGCATCCAGTGCGAGTGAGATTTGCACCACCACCCCTCCCCAACCAAACCTTTGTGTCACGCGGCCTCTTTGGCGCACCTAGCCTGGCACGACCGCTGCGGCCCAATGGGGTTGTGAGCATAGTGAGTGAGCGTGTGTCGATTCTGCACCCCCCCCCCTGAATTTCGTCGAAAGATGCATCTGGTTGAGTCTAGGAGTGCTGAAATTAACGTTTATCTGGTGACAACCCCCTCGCTTTGGCACAAAATACCATTAACGCAAACGCGTTAGTCGAGAAATGCCTTTTAAAAAGAAGATAAATGTGACGTGTCCCATACCTGTCAACCCCTCATCAGTTGCCGTACCTTATTACAGACCAATACAGACCTTATTGGTGGTCACCCTGTGCCCTCATAAATGTCAACGTTCATCCAATACACTACACTATACACTACACTATACACTACACTACGCTATACACGACACTATACACTCCACTACACACTACACTATATACTCCACTTTACACTCCACTACACTATACACTACACTATACACTACACTATACACTCCACTACGCTATACACGACACTATACACTCCACTACATACTACACTATATACTCCACTTTACACTCCACTACACTATACACTACACTATACACTACACTATACACACTACTATATACACTCCACTACACGATACACTCCACTACACGATACACTCCACTACACGATACACTATACACTACTACACCATACACTACACTATACACCACACTATACACTACACTATACACTACACTATACACTACCCTATACACTCCACTTTACACTCCACTACACTATACACTACGCTATACACTCCACTATACACTACACTATACACTCCACTATACACTACACTATACACTACACTTTACACTCTACTTTACACTATACACTACACACTACACTATATACTACACTGTATACTACACTATACACTACACTACACACTACACTACTACATACTTGTCAACCCCTTATCAGTTGTCCTACCTTATTACAGACCTATTTAGACATTTTTGGCCACCCCGCGTGCCCATATAAACCTCACCGTTCATCCTACAAACTCCCATCACAAGGGAGGACCTCAAACAAATTGACAAACACATTTTTTTTGCCTGGATTCAAACGGCTGTACGTATGGGCCTGAAAAACTCAATTTCCCGGTTCAAGAATATGGGCTAAACCGCGTGTGGGTTGACAGGTATGCGTTTCGGACAAATGGCATCACTTAACAGCACTTTCCCCAAAGGTTTGCTCAGTCTATACAGAGTGGGGGGGGGAATCTTTGTCTATACATACAATGTATATGCACATCTTGTGTGGAAATATCTATCAATATATCTGCATATCAAATGTAGCTCGAGCATTTGATGGGGGAAAGAGCCTTTCTCAGCCTTTGCGTCATCACCCTCTGGTGTCCTCTTTATTTTGTGGAACCAGACGTTTTGACTGAACTAAACTACATATTTCGATTTAAAGCTTTCGTGACTGCAGGGATTCATCTTCTTGGTTCTTTCGGTAAAGTCACGTCGTAGAATGGAAATAATAAAATAATAAAAAATAAAACAGAAGACAGTCAGACTCTGTCTTCTCGACAGACCTGCTCTCCACCTGAGGACGGCTGCTTGTCTTGTGGCCGAAACGTCGTGAGAATTGTATTTTATTATGTTTTATTTTTATTATTTTATTACTTCCCTTCTACGTGACTTTACCGAAAGAACCAAGAAGATAAACTACATATTTTTGTTTCACCATGTAAGGCCCCACTGAACAACGTAGCCTCTTTTTCAGAAGCGAGCTGGATATCACAAATGATAACTCAACGAAGTCGCTCATCATCATCATCACATGGGGATTTAGAGCAGCAGGCAATTCATATTAATGCATAGAGACCCATAGAGGCCCATAGAGACACAGAGGTGCATAGAGACCCATACAGATGCAAAGAGACCCATACGGATACATCGAGACCCACACACTACCTTTAACTGTTTTGATTTACCAGGGAAGGCTCCACTGAGATACGTAGCCTCTTTTTCAGAAGCAACCTGGGTATCACAAATTATAGCTCAATAAAGTGTTTTTTTAAATCCTTTATATTAAGTTCGCTTGCTTGCGTGCTTGCTTGCTTGCTTACGACCGTGCAAACCTTTCGGTCGTTTTTTAACCCACTTCCCGTGATCCAATCGAGCTGACATTTTGCACACAGACTCGTTGTGCGAGACAATTAATGTTCGTGAAAATTTTTTTCCAAAATTTTACACTGTTTAGGGAAAACAAATTAAATATTTAATTACCAATTGCTTAATGGTGGCAGACAATCATCTGACCCATAGGTGGCAGCCATCTCAAGCCAGAGGACGAGAGGACTCTAGCCGCCACGCATATAAAGGATTTAGAGTGAAAAACTTTGTTTTTACGGGTTATACTTGTTTTCACGTGGAAATGTATCGCAAGCCAAATACGCGTGTTGTTGATTTTAAATGTGGAAGGAAAAACCGGAGGACCCGGAGAAAGATCCACGCGACCACGGGGAGAACACGCAAACTCTACATATACAGCAGGAGCAGGCGTCAGGGTCGAGATCGAACCCACGACCTCCTGTATACCAAGCGAGGTAGTTAACATCTCCTAGTGACCGTGGCGAGATGTTAGCTGCCTATGATATATTTCTCATTTTAAGATCAGAATGTTTTTGATGAACTTGATGAGTTTGTTTGGTATTGCCTATAAAGTAATTGTTTTTAGAGGCACCACATAATTTATTCTCCCTGAAAACTGCTATTTGCATGACGGTCAAATTGGTGTCCTTAATTCTCGTAGCTGTGATTTGGTGATATTGAGTGCAAAAACCAACCACATTTACACTGGAGAAGCCAATTGAAGAATGACTGTTGTCTACGAGACGATATAATTCCCTAATGCAAGACTGTGGGTAACCAACCTGCTAGTCTATGTGTCTGTGTTTGAATCTTATGGGGTAAAGCGAGTCTACGGGTCTCTGTGTGAGTTTACATGTCTCTGTAAGCCACTTGTCACCGGGCTGAAACCATCAACTTACTACGCATGAGAATCCAGTTTAATCACATCTCTACGTGACGACATGGGTTTCGATGCAAGACTGTGGTCGTACCTGTATAGTCTATGTGTCTGTGTTTGAATCTGTGGGTTAGTTAGTCTACGGGTCGCTGTGTGGCTGCCGCTGCCTTTCCGCTGGTTTGTGGTTCTTTGTCCACACTTTCTCAGTCGTCATCCTCTCTCTCCGAATCGTCCTCTCTCTCTGCGTTGTCCTATTTCTCTTGTGCAGCGCTGTATCACATGTTGACTTAGTTGTAATTTTATTAACCCGGCAGGGATGATTTGGACCCCCAAGAGGTTGCTTGCCTCCTGTGCGCGCTTGGATTTTGCGCCCGTCAATTATGCACATCGTCGTCATAGTTGTCATGATTTCCATGGTGAATAAAATAGGTACCACTCGCATCAGAGAAATGAAAGCCAGCTGCTGCTGCTGCTGCTTCTGTTTTTCTTGATCAGTGATGGGTAACCTTGGCCCTGTCACAGGAATGTGGACAGCGCCGGATTATCCTCGTAGCAAAAGTAGCAGTAGCCTCGGGCGCCGCACTTTCAAGGGCCCCGCGTTAAACGCTTTCAAGCTATCAATTCCAGTTCAGCGATTCTGCACTTGCTCTATTACTATAGTACTATACCGCCTTAAACTTTTATGAACGACCGGGTGTTTAATGTTAGCGATTAGTCGTATTATCTGGCTGTATAGCAAATGGAAAAATATTATGCAAGTAAAAAATGTGTTTTCATATTTGTGTTTTTGTTTAATTTAGGGCCCCTTTTTAAATCCTTTATATTAAGTTCGCATGCTTGCTTGCGTGCTTGCGTGCTTGCTTGCTTGCTTACGACCGTGCAAACCTTTCGGTCGTTTTTTAACCCACTTCCCGTGATCCAATCGAGCTGACATTTTGCACACAGACTCGTTGTGCGAGACAATTAATGTTCGTGAAAATTTTTTTCCAAAATTTTACACTGTTTAGGGAAAACAAATTAAATATTTAATTACCAATTGCTTAATGGTGGCAGACAATCATCTGACCCATAGGTGGCAGCCATCTCAAGCCAGAGGACGAGAGGACTCTAGCCGCCACGCATATAAAGGATTTAGAGTGAAAAACTTTGTTTTTACGGGTTATACTTATTAACATGTGCTACAGGCCCCGCACTCGCTTAATCCGGCACTGGATGCGGAATTGACCGTGTACACGCGTGCATTGTACGAGACGGCAAGCGGCACGTGCAGCTCAAGCGACTGTTGCGTCTGTCTCTTCTCCCGTGCTTCTGCTGCTTCAACTGCTGCCTCCTCTACTCCTCCTGCTTCACTTTACCTTCCCTGCTTCCGTTCCACTTCACCGCACGCCAGAGGTCGCAAACGGGTTTTGATTCCTTACCCGTACCCGGCCACACCAGGGTCGCAAACGGGTACCCGTACCCGGCCGGGTACGGGTACCCGTTCCGTACCCGTACCCTACCCGAGATGAGTGACAAACGGTTACTCACCAGTGACTCACGGCCTACCCATACCGGTACCCGGCCGCACCAGGGTCGCAAACGGGTACCCGTACCCGGCCGGGTAGCCGGGTATCGGGTAGGGTACGGGTATCGGGTACCCGGTTGCGACCTCTGCCACACGCTCCGACCGCTTCACCTCCTGCTGCTCTTTCTCCCCCTCCAGCTTCCGCTGACGCCTCTCGTTTTTGCTTTTGCGGCTGCCTCTGTTGTCGTTGCTTGTCGCTCGCTTCTTCTCAATCCTCCTGCTGCTGCTGCTGCTCCCATGCTCTCATTACGCACGCGCAAAGTGCTTGCCGCAAATAAAGCACAATATCTTCTTGGTTCTTTCGGTAAAGTCACGTAGAAGGGAAGTAATAAAATAATAAAAATAAAACATAATAAAATACAATTTTCACGACGTTTCGGCCACAACGCAAGCAGCCGTCCTCAGGTGAAGAACACAGACATGCTCTTCACCTGAGGACGGCTACTTGCGTTGTGGCCGAAACGTCGTGAGAATTATTTATTATGTTTTATTTTTATTATTTTATTACTTCCCTTCTACGTGATGACTTTACCGAAAGAACCAAGAAGATAATCTCTGCAGTCACGAAAGCTTTAAATCGAAAAGCACAAAATCTTGCCGATCTCATCAAGGAATATAAACCATCGCTGTAACTACGTTTGAAGCTTTCGTGACTGCAAGGATTCATACTCTTAGGTTTTTTCGGTAAAGTCACGTAGGTAAAAAAATAAAATTAAAAGTTAATAAAAGTAATAGTGGAAATAAAATAAAAAATCACGACGTTTCGGAGGCAACACAAGTCTCCGTCATCAGGTGGGACTGTCACAGCTAAAAAAAAAAACCTTGATGCAGTAATTTTAGCTGTGACGTTCCCACCTGATGACGGAGACTTGTGTTGCCTCCGAAACGTCGTGATTTATTATTTTATTTCCATGATTACTTTTATTAACTTTTAATTGTATTTTTTACCTACGTGACTTTACCGAAAAAACCTACGCGTACTGTAACTACGGTCATCCTCGCAGCGGCTTTTGGCTCGCCGTCGAACAAAGACGGTCACCACGTCGCACGATTTCAGATGTGCTTCTTTGGCCGTCTGGAACGCTCTTCTTCCGATATTTGGAAGCCACTGGAGCTACACATTTTAAAATACAAATAGAACATTCATTTATTTAGAACTCCTTTACGTGTTTAGTTTGTTGTCCTTCCCCCGCACCTCCGATTAGTACCGTTGGCTACGTACGGCGCGAAAGAAGTTCAACACACACACGTACTGGTGCTTCTCATTCTGTTGCTGCTGCTGCTGCCTCTAGAAATTTCTGCCGTTACGTTTTGCGTCTCATTGTACTCCGATTCTTACGAAGGGACTGTGTGTTATCTTGCCGCGGTTCTTGCTGCTTCGCCCGAGCTTGGGAATTGATGTGCCCGTGGCAATTTTAACCTTGCAACAATCCACCTCGCCAACCGCCCTGATAACCGCCGTGGTTGACAAAACCGCCAAGGCATTATGGGAAATGTAGGGGGTTAGGGCAAGCCACGGTCGCACTCGTCAAAAGCCGAACTAAATTGCCGGTTCCTTCGCTAAGCACAAATAAAAACACAAGTGATGTTATAAAAAGCAGCGCGTGTTCAAATCGCCGAATTAACAACGATAACATCATGCGAGTTACCTTTAACTGCTGAGGATTGAGGTCCGCGGTGATGACGTTATTGATGAGGTGACGTGGGAGGAGGTGGTTATCAGAAGGAATAGTGGTTCTGGCCACCCCCTACCTCCACCTGGTGGGGATAAGAGAGTGGTGGTGGGAGCTGCTGCTGCTGCTGCCGCTGCCCCTCCTGCTGCTTCCCCTGCTTACTGCCGTCGCCACTTCACGCTTCCCGTTTGTCGCCGCGCAGGTTGGGGCCGCGTCCTGGGAGCGACGCCGTGAGCCACCCGTACTCAATGATCGCTCTGAGCCATGTCCGAGCGTGCGGGGCAGAGCGCAAAGGGAAAGGACGGCAAGACCAAGTACGCATCGCTCAGCCTCTATAACACCTACAAGGGCAAGAGCATCGAGACCCACAAGACTACCAGTACGTTGGGTGGGGAGTGGGGGGGGGGGGGCGCACATGGGGACACGCACGGGGAGACACGGGTAAAGTGCGGCGAGACACGGGGAGATACGGGGAAACACGGGGAAACACGGGGAGACACGGGGAGACACGGGGAGACACGGGGAGACACGGGGAGACACGGGGAGACACGGGGAGACACGGGGAACGTGTGGGGAGACGTGGGGACATTCGGGGAGACACGGGGAGATACGGCGAACGTGGGGAGACACGAGGTATACACAGAGAGACACGGGAAGACAAGGGGGGACATACTGGGAGACATGGGGGACATACAGGGGAGAGATGCAGGGAGACACGGGCAACGTGTGGGGAGACACTGGCAACTTGTGGAGAGATGGTGACATGCGGTGAGACACGTAGAGACATGGCAAACGTGTGGGGGGTCATAGGGACATCCGGGGAGACACGGGGAGACATGAGGAACGTGTGGGGAGACGTGGGGACATTCGAGGAGACACGGGGAGACACGGCGAACGTGGGGAGACACGAGGTATACACAGAGAGACACGGGAAGACAAGGGGGGGGACACGGGGAGACATGGGGGACATACAGGGGAGACACGGGGAGACACGGCGAACGTGGGGAGACACGAGGTATACACAGAGAGACACGGGAAGACAAGGGGGGGGACACGGGGAGACATGGGGGACATACAGGGGAGACACGGGGAGACACGGCGAACGTGGGGAGACACGAGGTATACACAGAGAGACACGGGAAGACAAGGGGGGGGACACGGGGAGACATGGGGGACATACAGGGGAGACACGGGGAGACACGGCGAACGTGGGGAGACACGAGGTATACACAGAGAGACACGGGAAGACAAGGGGGGGGACACGGGGAGACATGGGGGACATACAGGGGAGACACGGGGAGACACGGCGAACGTGGGGAGACGCGTGGTATACACAGAGAGACACGGGAAGACAAGGGGGGAGACACGGCCAGACGAGGGGGACACTCGGGCAGACCAACCTGGTTTTTTGTGCAAGTCGCAGGACCAGAGACATCTCCACCACCAGAGGCCCACTGAGCTCCGCTACGGAGCTCTAGTTCAGAAGCGGCTCAGCCACCACAAATGATAGCTCAACGAAGTGAGTGGCACATCATCATAGTGTGGACATTTATAGCAGCAGCAGCAGTAGGAGCCAAATACTCTAAAACCATTAGTCTTAGGTTGTTTGGGTAAAGTCACGTAGGTAAAAATAAAATTAAAAGTTAATAAAAGTAATAATGGTTGAGAACCAATGGTTTTAGATTCTAGATTTGAAGCTTTCGTGAGTGCAAGGATTCATATTCTTAGGTTTTTTCGGTAAAGTCACGTAGGTAAAAAATGTAATTAAAAGTTAATAATGGAAATGAAATAAAATAATTATAATTTATTCTTTTATTTTATTTCCATTATTACTTTTATTAACTCTAAATAAAATTTTTATCTACGTGACTTTAAAATAAAATAATTATAACTTTTTATTTTATTTTTACCTACGTGACTTTAAAATAATATAATTAAATGTATTCTTTTATTTTATTTCCATTATTACTTTTATTAACTTTTAATTTTATTTTTTACCTACGTGACTTTACCGAAAACCTAAGAGCATGAATCCTTGCAGTCACGAAAGCTTCAAATCTAGAATTAATACCCTCCTACGGGGAGGAATTTCACCTATTATTTATTTTTCGCCCACGTGACTTTACCGAAAAACCTAAGAGTATGAATCCTTGCAGTCACGAAAACTTCAAATCTAGAATCTAAAACCATTGGTTCTCAACCTGGGGTACGCAGACTCCTGGGGGTGTACGTGGAAATGTCCCAGAGGGTACGCGAGTGTGTTTATAAACGTGTTAAATGATGCACACGAGAGCCCATTGGTGAATTATCGTGTATGAATTTGCCAAGATAAGGTAACTATGATAACAAATTCACGTGGTTACCGAGAACGATATGAAAGACCTTTCTACTAAACTCATTGATCTTAAACAATGCAGGTTTCCAAGGGTAACCGGCAAGCGCGAACAGATGACATCACACTATGGGAACCTCATTTGCCAGTAAAATATGATAATTGGTTTTTTACCCTTTTATCTGGCAACAAAACTGACACCTTTTTACAAGGAGTCATGTTTGCATAGACCATAATACCTGCAGTCATAATACAAACAAAAAACATAACTCTGATAATGTGCACTGTCCTTGAAAGGCGTCATCTGGTCCAACCCATGTGAGACTAGGCTCTAAGGAAAGCTGTCTCGGGTTCGATTTAAAGCTTTCGTGACTGCAGGGATTCATCTTCTTGGTTCTTTCGGTAAAATCACGTAGAATGGAAGCAATAAAAATAATAAAATAAAACATAAAACATAACGTAAAAAACGTCGTGAGAATTATTTTATTACGTTTTATTGTTTCCATTCTACGTGACGACTTTACCGAAAGAACCAAGAAGGTGATCTTTCGGGCCGTGAACAGCAAATGGAATTGTTATTTGCCCCGGAGAAATCTTGTGAGCTGTGAAGCTCTTTTGAACCAACTGGCAAACCCGACTGCGAGAGCTCGACCCTAACCCCCGACAAACCGGGGATGCTCGTGTGCCGATGGCGTGTGATGGTGATGCAGTCGCTACGAGACATGGCCTGCAGAGCCTGGGGAAGGTGGCCACGGCGAGGCGCATGCCACCCCCTGCCAACCTGCCGAGCCTGAAGGCGGAGAACAAAGGCAACGACCCCAACGTGACGCTGGTGCCCAAGGACGGATCGGGATGGGCGAGCAAGCAGGAGCCTCGCGACGACAAGACGTACGCACACAAGTCCCTCGCCCGCTCACCCGCTCGTTCATCCACTCGCTCGCTCACCCACTCGCTCATTCGCTCGCTCGCTCACCCACTCGCTCATCCGCTCACTCGCTCTCCCACTCAGTTCTCTCGCTCACCCACTTGCTCGCTCACCCACTCGCTCACTCGCTCACCCACTCGCTCATCCGCTCAGTTCACTCGCCCACCCACTCGCTCGCCCATTCGTTCGCTCACCCACTCGCTCGCTCACCCACTCACTCATCCGCTCAGTTCGCTCGCCCACCCACTGGCTCATCCGCTCGCTCGCTCACCCACTCACTCATCCGCTCAGTTCGCTCGCCCACCCACTCGCTCATCCACTCGCTCGCTCACCCACTCGCTCATCCGCTCAGTTTGCTCGCTCACCTACTCGCTCATCCACTCGCTCCCTCACCCACTCGCTCATCTGCTCAGTTTGCTCGCTCACCCACTCGCTCATCCACTCGCTCCCTCACCCACTTGCTCGCTCACCCACTCGCTCACCCACTCAGTTTGCTCGCTCACCCACTCGCTCGCTCACCCACTCGCTCGCTCACCCACTCGCTCGCTCACCCACTCGCTAATCCACCCGCTCGCTCATCCACTCGCTCGCTCACCCACTCGCTCGCTCACCCACTCAGTTTGCTCGCTCACCCACTCGCTCACCCATTCGTTCGCTCACCCACTCACTCGCTCACCCACTCACTCATCCGCTCAGTTCGCTCGCTCGCCCACTCGCTCGCCCACTCGTTCGCTCACCCACTCGCTCGCTCACCCACTCGCTCACCCATTCAGTTTGCTCGCTCACCCACTCGCTCCCTCACCCACTTACGTGCATGGTATCTGCGTGTATGTATATCTTCGTGTGTGTGTTTTTGGGGAGCGGTCGTGTAACGGTTAGCGCTACGCTGCGCTATGAACCCGGTGACCTGAGTTCGATTCCCGCTCACGGCCAACACCAGTGACGATTATCTGAACCGGTCCTGGGCCTCGCCTAGGTCGACTCGGCCTCATACGAGTACCTGGCACTGTGTGTAGTAAACATCGCCACTGGGGAGACAAAGGCGGCCGGGCGTGGTGCTGGCCACCCACCCCCTCGGGGGAACGTTGTTGTTGTCGTTGTTGTTGTTGTTTGTGTCTGCGCGTGTCGCCGTTCGTGTTGACAGGCCTCGGGCGCCGCCTCCACTGCAGCCAGAGTCGCTGCCGCCGCCGGCTACGCCGAGCTGCGCCGTCTCCTCCGCCCCCTCGCCCCCCTCGGCCAACGCCAGCGCCACCACAACTACCACCACCACCACCACAGAGGTGCGGGCACACACAACAACAACAACAACAACCGCAACCGCCATTCGCCACTAAGTGGCGGTGACGTCACCACGACGCTTGTGCCAGGCACACGCACACACGCACGCGTACATACGTGTGCACGCGCGCATGTACATGGACCGTCCTCGTGGTCTGTGGAATTGTAACCTCCCCCACCCCCCCAGCGGGTCGCAATGCCGCCAATGACGACGCCGATTGTAACGCTGAGCGCCGCCCATCACCTCCCGTCCAGCGGCAATGTCCAGTGCCACCGGGGCCATTTCCTAGATAAGTCGGCTGTATCCCAGCTCTGGTTTTTATAAATTACCGTCATAATTTTATCATCGCCCCGTAGACGACCGCGCGACGATCGCTGCCGGTAATTTGCGAGCTGCTGCATCGCGCCAATCGCAAGCCGGCTTCTCCCGCGGGCGCTGAAGTTGCCGTGGGTTATCGCGTTTGTCCGGCGTGACGCCCCCTCTCCCCAGCCCCCGCCCACCCCGCCCCTTCCCTCCCCTCTGACTCGTGTGTTTCTTTGCTCGTGTTTGGGTGGCAGAGTGCGACCTGCAAGACGAATGTCACCTCCTGGGCTCCACCTGCTCCCAGGGGCACCAAGGTTCACGTAGAAGGTGAGTGGCCCACATCCGTGGGGTTTGACTCCCTGGTCTGGGTTGCGGTGGTGGCGGCGATGGGTGCGTTGTGGCGGTGGATGTGGTGGTGGCGGTGTTGATGGCGGCGGTGGTGGCGGCGCTGGCGGCGCTGGCGACGCTGGCGGCGCTGGCGGTGCTGGCGCTACTGATGCTGCTGATGTTGCTGATGCTGGTGATGCTGGTGGTGGTGCTGGTGGTGCTGGTGGTGCTGGTGCTGATGGTGCTGGTGGTGTTGGTGGTGCTGGTGGTGCTGATGCTGGTGATGCTGGTGATGGTGGTGCTGGTGCTGGTGGTGCTGGTGCTGGTGGTGCTGGTGGTGCTGGTGGTGCTGATGCATGTGATGCTGGTGATGGTGGTGCTGCTGGTGGTGGTGCTGGTGGTGCTGGTGGTGTTGGTGATGCTGGTGCTGCTGATGCTGCTGATGCTGCTGATGCTGCTGATGCTGCTGATGCTGGTGGTGCTGGCGGTGTTGGTGATGCTGGTGGTGTTGGTGATGCTGCTGATGCTGATGATGCTGGTGATGCTGGAGGCGCTGGTGGTGGTGCTGGAGGCGGTGGTGGCGGTGCTGGTGGTGGTGGCGGTGGTGACTAAGCTGCTGCTGCAGCTGCTGCTGCACATGGCTGCCTGTAGATCCAGCTCTGTGCAGGCAGCAGCAGTAGCAGCGAGGGCTTGGTGGATCACTCACAGGTGGGGTGTGAAACTCCCTTCTACACGGGGGTGGGCCAGAAGTAGGCAGTACAGCAGCGAAGTGTGTGGACTAATCTCCATCTGTTCCATCTCATGTCATTCTAACCCGTGGGTGAGCGTCATGGAGGAGCTGTACCCCTGGTTTTGCCAGGAGAATGCAGTACGGCAAAGTGCGGATACATCTCCATCCGAGATAGTGTTGCCCCTGGCACAAGGCCTGCGTTCTATTCCTGGTGTTCCATCCCACGTGAATGATAGCGTAGCCAGTTACCCAGCTATGCTTTTGGTGGAAACGAGAAGCAGGGGGCGGATGGGGCGGCAAGATGTCGGGGAGTGGTTGCGTGTTCATAATGTCCTTGCCAAAGTACAGTGATCCCTCGTTTATCGCGGTTAATGGGGACCGGAACCCGTCGCGATAGGTGAATATCCGCCAAGTAGGATTGGCCCCCTAGGAATTTCCGTATATGTGTGTGTGGGTACCAGAATGTTTAAAATATGTATATTTATACTTTATATATATATTTTACTTAAATCTATTTAATTATAAAACCTTAATATTATACATTCTCTCTCTCTCATACGATACGTATTATGGTGTTCTACACTCACCAATGACAGTAGTATCTTGAGACTTGACTCCAGTAATGACGACGATGACAATGACGACGATGACAGACCTGTGCAGTTCGATGAATGTGATGATGAATGATGATGATGATGGTGTTACTGCACAGGTATAATGAGGCCTTTAAATCAGTTCGAAAAATCCGCGATGCACTGAGGCCGCGAAACTTGAACCACGAAGTGGCGAGGGATTACTGTACCACGATCGGGATTTTTGCCAGTGCAGCTGCCATGCTTTGGCATGCGTTGCCTTTGCGATCAAGACATTCAGAGTCGTGAGCGCTGTTTAAGTCTCGTCTTGAAAACTCGCCTACTTAAATTGACTCTCTGTTGTATTACATTACATTTCTACGTATACTAGATTTGTGTTTCTATTTCATTTATACCTGATGATGATCGCTTGTGTTGCAATCGAAACGTCGTATGCTAGTATTTAATTTGTTATTTTGTCTTTATACGTGACTTTACCGAAAGAACCAAAGAGTAATTGGTGATGTTTATGGTCCTGGTAACTCGAACCCATTGCAACAACATCATCATCCTCACAACCACCATGTCCATGTCGGCAGGTTCTGATTATCTCCTGGCTTTCCACACACGCTGGCTCATTGGTGGGATGTACGGATACAACGCGCGTCACTTGACAAACGTAAATTATTATGATTGCGAGGCCTCCGCCCTCCATCCCGCCACTCTGTGTGACTTCTCCTTCTGCCCCCTTGCCCCCCCCCCCACCCACCTTGCCCCCACCACAGTAGTGGCTGCTCCGAGCCAGCGCTCGCGGCTTTCTCAGCAGGAGTTCCCCAGTCTGCAGGCGGCCGGGGAGCAGCAGCAGCAACAGCAGCAACAGCAGCAGCAACAGCAACAACAGCAGCAGCAACAGCAGCAGCAGCAGGCGGAGCAACGCGGGGATGCTGTCCACGACGGTGCCGTGCCAGCGTACGGACCAGGGCCCAGCCTGCGCCCACAGAGTGAGTGGGAGTCCATAATGCCTTGCCCCAACAGGCTGTTAAAGGCTATATGGAGGATCTTTGTCTGTGGGGAGGTTAAGGCGGCCGGGAATGGTGCTGAACGATGGTACCTACAGCGGCGATGATGCCGATGATGACGACAATAGTACGTACACCGATGATGCTGATGGTGATCGTGACGATGGCACCTACACCGATGATGGTACCTACACTGATGATGATGGCACCTACACCAACGATGGTACCTACACCGATGATGATGATGATGATGATCATGACGATGGCATCTACACCGACGATGTATGACGATGTTACCGATGTCGATGATGACGATGGCACCCACACCGATGTGGCAATATCTCCTGTCCCCCTCCCCCCCGTCACAGACGTGGCAAGCTGGCGGGAGGGCGGAGGGCGCATCGCAAGCGCAGCTGCAGCGTCGGCTGGAGGAAACGCAGCGGCGGCGGCGGCGGCATCATCATCATCGTCGTCGGCAGCCGGCGCCGGCTCGGCGGGGTCCGTAGGCGCTGGCGTCCCCCCTGGCGCCAGCCTCGGCGACCCCGAGCCCCCCAGAGGCGCAAACGGCGTCGGCCCCCGAGGGGGAGGGGTGCCGGGGGGGGTGGGGGCGGGGGGGGCGCCGGCGCACGAGACGAGCAGCCCGGGACTGCTGGCGACGCCGCAGATGATGGCGCCCGGTTCCTCCTCCTCCTCCTCCTCCTCCTCTTCAGCTGCTGCTGGCGCCGTCGGCAATGCGTTCTCGCCGGCGCCCTTCCGTGGCCCGGGGGGGCCTCCTTTTGTAAGCGTGGTGACATCGTGTCCCGGTCGTGGGATTGCGCGGCGTTGCGGTTGTTGTGGTTAGGGGTTGTGGTTGTTGTGCTGTTGTTGTTGTTGACGGGTGGAGAACAAATACACCCCTTCTTAGAGCGCCCGCTAGCGGATGCCCTTTGGCCAGCGTTTGCGTGAGCGAGCAGAGCGATTGCAGGGCTGCACCCTCGCCGTTTGAACCGAGACGCTATCACCGGTTCACCACCACAAATTAAACCGTGCTTTGTATTTTCGTCCCCGTTTTCCCCTGACCCCCCCCACCACCACCACCCCCCCCGCTCCCCCTCCTTTGCCTATGGGGGGCTGCTTACCACAGATGGGGTACCCCTCGGGGTCTCTGCGAGGGATGGCATTCGCCCCGGCTTTTGGTCCCACGAAATTCCGCTTCCCGTTCACGCCGGCTGAGGCGGCCAAGTGAGTGTGCCGAGCCCGCCGCGTCCACCCTGCGCCCAGTCCCACTGACGCTCCTTCACGCTCATCGCCACCCCTCCACTGGAATCAGCTCCCCCTGTACATTGAGCAACACTCCACCATAGACTCAACACTGCACCATAGACTCAACACTGCCCATAGACTCAACACTGCTCCATAGACTCAACACTGCACCATAGACTCAACACTGCACCATAGACTCAACACTGCTCCATAGACTCAACACTGCACCATAGACTCAACACTGCTCCATAGACTCAACACTGCACCATAGACTCAACACTGCTCCATAGACTCAACACTGCTCCATAGACTCAACACTGCACCATAGACTCAACACTGCACCATAGACTCAACACTGCCCGTAGACTCAACACTGCCCGTAGGCTCAGCACTGCACCATAGACTCAACACTGCCCGTAGACTCTGCACTGCACCGTAGACTCAACACTGCACCATAGACTCAGCACTGCCCGTAGACTCAACACTGCACCATAGACTCAACACTGCCCGTAGACTCAACACTGCACCATAGACTCAACACTGCCCGTAGACTCAACACTGCCCGTAGACTCAACACTGCACCATAGACTTAACACTGCCCGTAGACTCTGCACTGCACCGTAGACTCAGCACTGCCCGTAGACTCAACACTGCCCGTAGACTCTGCACTGCACCGTAGACTCAACACTGCCCATACACTCAGCACTGCCCATAGACTCGACACTGCACCATAGACTCAACACTGCCCGTAGACTCAACACTGCCCATAAACTCAGCACTGCCCGTAGACTCAGCACTGCACCATAGACTCAACACTGCACCATAGACTCAACACTGCCCATAGACTCAACACTGCCCATAGACTCAACACTACCCATAGACTCAACACTGCCCGTAGACTCAACACTGCCCCGTAGACTCAACACTGCCCATAGACTCAACACTGCACCATAGACTCAACACTGCCCATAGACTCAACACTGCACCATAGACTCAACACTGCCCGTACACTCAGCACTGCCCGTAGACTCAACACTGCACCATAGACTCAACACTGCACCATAGACTCAACACTGCCCATAGACTCAACACTGCCCATAGACTCAGCACTACCCATAGACTCAACACTGCCCATAGACTCAACACTACCCGTAGACTCAACACTCCACCACAGACTCAACACTGCCCGTAGACTCAGCACTGCACCACAGACTCAACATTGCCTGTAGGTCAACACTGCCTGTAGACTCGGCACTGCCCGTAGACTCAGCACTGCCCATAGACTCAACACTGCCCGTACACTCAGCACTGCCCGTAGACTCGGCACTGCCCATAGACTCAACACTGCCCGTAGACTCAACACTGCCCATAGACTCAACATTGCCCATAGACTCAACACTGCCCATAGACTCAACACTGCCCATAGACTCAACACTGCCCATAGAATCAACACTGCACCATAAACTCAACACTGCCCGTAGACTCAACACTGCCCATAGACTCCACACTACCCATAGACTCAACACTGCACCATAGACTCAACACTGCACCATAGACTCAACACTGCCCATAGACTCAACACTGCACCATAGACTCAACACTGCACCATAGACTCAACACTGCCCATAGACTCAACACTGCCCGTACACTCAACACTGCCCGTAGACTCGGCACTGCCCATAGACTCAACACTGCCCATAGACTCAACACTGCCTATAGACTCAACACTGCCCGTAGACTCAACACTGCCCGTAGACTCAACACTGCCCATAGACTCAACATTGCCAATAGACCCAACACTGCACCATAGACTCAACACTGCCCATAGACTCAGCACTGCCCATAGACACAACACTGCCATAGACTCAACACTGCCCGTAGACTCAGCACTGCCCGTACACTCAGCACTGCCCCTACACTCAACACTACCCGTAGACTCAACACTGCCCGTAGACTCAACACTGCACCATAGACTCAACACTGCCCATAGACTCAATACTGCCATAGACTCAGCACTGCCCATAGACTCAGCACTGCCCATAGACTCAACACTGCCCATAGACTCAGCACTGCCCATAGACTCAACACTGCCCATAGACTCAACACTGCCATAGACTCAGCACTGCCCATAGACTCAGCACTGCCCATAGACTCAACACTGCCCATAGACTCAGCACTGCCCATAGACTCAACACTGCCCATAGACTCAGCACTGCCCATAGACTCAACACTGCACCATAGACTCAACACTGCCCGTTGACTCAACACTGCACGTAGACTCAGCACTGCCCATAGACTCAACACTGCACCATAGACTCAACACTGCCCATAGACTCAACACTGCCCCGTGGACTCAGCACTGCCGTACACTCAACACTGCACCATAGACTCAACACTGCACCATAGACTCAACACTGCCCGTACACTCAGCACTGCCCGTAGACTCAACACTGCACCATAGACTCAACACTACCCATAGACTCAACACTGCTCATAGACTCAACACTGCCCATAGACTCAACACTGCCCATTAGACTCAACACTGCCCATAGACTCAACACTGCCCATAGACTCAACACTGCTCATAGACTCAACACTGCACCATAGACTCAACATTGCCCATAGACTCAACACTGCCCATAGACTCAACACTGCCCGTACACTCAGCACTGCCCATAGACTCAACACTGCCCATAGACTCAACACTGCCCATAGACTCAACACTGCACCATAGACTCAACATTGCCCATAGACTCAACACTGCCCATAGACTCAACACTGCCCATAGACTCAACACTGCACCATAGACTCAACACTGCCAATAGACCCAACACTGCCCGTAGACTCAGCACTGCCCGTACACTCGGCACTACCCGTACACTCGGCACTGCCCGTACACTCAACACTGCCCATAGACTCAACACTGCCCATAGACTCAACACTGCACCATAGACTCAACACTGCCCCTAGACTCAGCACTCCCCATAGACTCAACACTGCCCATAGAATCAATACTGCCCATAGACTCAACACTGCCCGTTGACTCAACACTGCCCATAGACTCAACACTGCCCGTTGACTCAGCACTGCACATAGACTCAGCACTGCCCATAGACTCAACACTGCCCATAGACTCAACACTGCACCATAGACTCAACACTGCCCATAGACTCAACACTACACCATAGACTCAACACTGCCCATAGACTCAACACTGCCCATAGACTCAACACTGCACCATAGACTCAACACTGCCCATAGACTCAACACTGCCCATAGACTCAACACTGCACCATAGACTCAACACTGCCCATAGACTCACACTGCACCATAGACTCAGCACTGCCATAGACTCAACACTGCCCATAGACTCAACACTGCCCGTAGACTCAACACTGCCCCATAGACTCAACACTGCCCATAGAATCAACACTGCACCATAAACTCAACACTGCCCATAGACTCAACACTGCCCATAGACTCAACACTGCCCGTAGACTCAACACTGCCCATAGACTCCACACTACCCATAGACTCAACACTGCACCATAGACTCAACACTGCACCATAGACTCAACACTGCCCATAGACTCAACACTGCACCATAGACTCAGCACTGCCCGTAGACTCAACACTGCACCATAGACTCAACACTGCCTATAGACTCAACACTGCTCATAGACTCAACACTGCCCGTACACTCGGCACTGCCCGTAGACTCGGCACTGCCCATAGACTCAACACTGCACCATAGACTCAGCACTGCCCATAGACTCAACACTGCCCATAGACTCAACACTGCCCATAGACTCAACACTGCCCATAGACTCAACACTGCCCATAGACTCAACACTGCCCGTAGACTCAACACTGCACCATAGACTCAGCACTGCCCATAGACTCAACACTGCCCGTACACTCAACACTGCACCATAGACTCAGCACTGCCCATAGACTCAACACTACCCATAGACTCAACACTGCACCATAGACTCAGCACTGCCCGTACACTCAACACTGCCCGTAGACTCAGCCCGATGACGACGACGATGTCACGCCCCCCGCCCCCCAGGTTTGCCCAGGGAGCTGGCCGCGCCGTACCACGCGGCCCAGGCTTGGTGGGAGGCCTGTCCGTGATCACGGCGTCTTCGGCAGCCGCGGCCTTGTCGTCGGGCGGCGGCGCCACGCCGCCAGCGGGCGGCGAGCAACCGCTGGAGCGTCCCTGCATCGTCAACGTCAACGACCTGAAGGAGTTCGACACGCTAGAAAGCGAGGCCGACGACGGATGGGCCGGTGCGTAAAGACACGCATCTCATCGTGTCCCACCAACCCTGGCCCCCGCCCGATTGTAGATTTGGATGCGGCCGGGTGGTGGCTTGTCAGTTGAGCGGCGGGCGGCTTGCAGTCAGAAGGTCAGAGTTCAATTCCCGCTTGATTGGGGTGGGAGGCGGGGGTAGTGGTTGACCTGGCCCATCATCATCATCATCCCTCCTGGGTTGATAGAATGAGTACCACTTTTTTCTTCTTGGTTCTTTCGGTAAAGTCACGTTGACCCGGCCCATCATCATTATCATCCCTCCTGGGTTGATAGAATGAGTACCACTTTTTTCTTCTTGGTTCTTTCGGTAAAGTCGTCACGTAGAAGGGAAATAATAAAATAATCAAAACAAAACATAATAAAATAATTCTCACGACATTTCGGCCACAACGCAAGCAGCCGTTCTCAGGTGGAGAACAGGTCTGTCCAGAGGACAGAGTCTGAATGGCAAGCCCCAGGCTTGGAGCGACTATTTATGCTGGGATGGCGGTGGGGATGGAGTAAGTCAACAGCTAGGGGTACCTATGGATGTACTGCCACCCCCGCCTCAGCCATAGGGCCGTGGAATGTCCACCACTGGCTCCGCGCAGGAGATTGGTCGCCAATGTCTCGATGCTCATTTGAGCGGCAGGAAGCTGCTCCCACTCGTGACTCTTCCGTTGGACTATTCCGTCGGACCGGCGGGCTGTTCCATTATTGACGTGCGTGGCGCTTGCCGTTTAATCTCCTCCCCGCCCCCCCGCCCCCCCAGGCGTTCAGGACGAGGTGGACTACTCGGAGAAGCTCAACTTCAGTGACGACGACGAACCCAACGGCTCCAAGGAGAAGAAGCTTTGGTACGATTTCGATTTAAAGCTTCTTTCGTGACTGCAGGGATTCATCTTCTTGGTTCTTTCGGTAAAGTCGTCACGTAGAAGGGAAATAATAAAATAATGAAAATAAAACATAATAAAATTTCGATTTAAAGCTTTCGTGACTGCAGGGATTCATCTTCTTGGTTCTTTCGGTAAAGTCACGTAGAAGGGAAATAATAAAATAATAAAAATAAAACATTATAACATTTCGATGTAAAGCTTTCGTGACTGCAGGGATTCATCTTCTTGGTTCTTTCGGTAAAGTCACGTAGAATGGAAATAATAAAATAATAAAAATAAAACATAATAAAATACAATTCTCACGACGTTTCGGCCACAACGCAAGCAGCCGTCCTGAGGACTTCCCTTCTACGTGACTTTACCGAAAGAACCAAGAAGATGAAGCTTTGGTACGGCACGTGATCAAGAGTCGCACGGCCATTCTGAGCCAGCCCCTCTCTGGGCAGGAGGCACACCACGTTTTTCGGGTTTCTCTGATTTGCCGGCTCAGCGGGCCCCTTGAGAGTCCGTGTATCCCCCTCTCTCTCTCCAGGGTGGCCCAACAGCGAGCGGATGCCTCTTCGGAGCTATCCATCAAGGCATCTCCACTGATGCAGTCTTCGCAAGCTGGGCCGTATCAGCAGCAACATCAGCATCAGCAGCAGCTCCATCACCATCAGCAGCAGCAGCAGCTCCATCATCAGCAGCAGCAGCAACAGCAGCAGCAGCAGCATCAGCAGGCAAGTTAGGATGCACCCCGACCCAAGGACTGGGACCCGGGAACTTGGCAGTGCAGACGCATCTTCTTGGTTCTTTCGGTAAAGTCACGTAGAAGGGAAATAATAAAATAATAAAAATAAAACGTCGTAAAATTATTCTCACGACGTTTCGGCCACAACGCAAGCAGCTGTCCTCAGGTGAAGAACAGGTCTGTCGGAAAGACAGCATCCTTCAGACGCTGTCTTTCCGACAGACCTGTTCATCAGACGCTGTCTTTCCGACAGACCTGTTCTTCACCTGAGGACGGCTGCTTGCGTTGTGGCCGAAACGTCGTGAGAATAATTTTATGATGTTTTATTTTTATTATTTTATTATTTCCCTTCTACGTGACTTTACCGGAAGAACCAAGAAGATGAATCCCTGCAGTCACGAAAGAAGCTTTAAATCGAAAAGTGCAGACGCAGTGAAACCGACACGGCCGTTATGAACTCGGACCCAGGCCTTGAACCAGAGCCAGCATGTGGGCCTTTTGAAATGAGGTCGTGGGCCGTGTGAAACAAAGTAACCGGGCCGCGTCTGGCCCATGGGTCGTGTGAAACAAAGTAACCGGGCCGTGTCTTGCCCATGGGTCGTGTGAAACAAAGTAACCGGGCCGCGTCTTGCCCATGGGTCGTGTGAAACAGAGTAACCGGGCCGTGTCTTGCCCATGGGCAGCAGGCAGGCGTTGTGTGACCGCTTCGTATCTCTCTCTCTCGCCCTCTCTCGCTGTGCCGCAGAGCTGGAAGTTGCCCGGCCGCCCCGGCTTCGAGCGCCGTCTCGCCCCGCCGGAACTCCCCTGCCCCGTGGTAGCGCTCGCAGCTTCACCACCGCCACCACCAGCGGCACTCACACCGGCACTAGCAGCAGCGGCGCACGCAGAGGGAAAGCAGCGCTAGCAGCAGTAACACTGGTAGCACCAGCAGTAGCAGCACTGTCAGTACCAGCAGCAGCAGCACTATCAGCAGTAATACCGGCAGCGTTTGCAACAGCACAAGCAGTCCACGCACGATTACTGGCGGCAGTGGCGGTTGCATTGACAGCGCTGTCGGTTGTAATTAACACTGACGGTGCTAGAAGCAGCACTAGCATTGGCAGCACCAATCGGCGGTAATACCGGCAGCACTGGCAACAGCACCGCCATCGCTGGTGCACGTACTACCACTCGCAGTAATAACAGCAGTACTAGTGCTAGCGGGTACAAGCAGCGCTGAGGGAGGAAGTGTTAACACTTCCAGCGGGAGAAGTCATCAACACCAGCAGCCTTGGCACTAGCAGATGTGACCGCTCCGCCCTCACCCACCCACCGCCGTCATTCCTAACACACCGTGCCCGTCTCGTCCACAGGGGCAGCGAGTGCAGTCGCCACTCTTGGGCTCGCAGCCTGCGCCCCATCACCTACACCAGCACCACCTTCACCAGCAGCAGCAGCAGCACCAGCAGCAGCAGCACCACCTAATACAGCAGCAGCAGCAGCACCAACAACAGCAGCACCACCTCCACCAGCTCCACCCGCAGCAGCAGCAGCATCCGCAGCAGCACCACCCGCACCAACAACAGCACCACCACCTCCCTCAGCAGCAGCAGCAGCAGCTCCACCACCAGCAACAGCTGCAGCTGCCGCTGGCGCTCATGCCGGGACGTCCCGGCCTGCAGGCGCCGTCGTCCATGCCGCCCGCCGTCGCCGTCGTCGTTGCGGCCGCCGCCGTGGCGGCAGCGGCGGCCGCGGCGTCCGCTGCCGGCGGCGGCGGTGGCATAGCGGGCGGGGGCATCCTCCCCGCCCCCGGAGGAGGGGGGCCCTTGCCGGTGCCGCCACCACCGGCGCCGGGCTCGCCCGTGGCTCCCGCGCCGGGAGCCAAGGCGCCGTCGGAGGAGGCGGAGGACGAGGCGTGGCGGCAGCGCCGGCAGCAGGCGAGCGGCGGCGTGTCGGCCGCGGTGGAGCGGGCGCGGCGCCGGCGCGGGGCGGAGGAGCGGCGCATGGAGGAGGAGCGCCTGGCTGCTTGCGCCGAGAAGCTGAAGCGCCTCGACGAGAAGATGATGCTGATGACGCAGGCGACGGCGCTAGCCGGCGGAGGGCAGCAGCAGCAGGCGGCGGTGGCGGCGGCGGTGGGGACCGGGCAGGCGCGCGCCGGCTCTGCCGAACTGCGCGACGGAGGAGCCGCGGTGACGGCGCCGGCGGCGGCGGCGGCGACGGAATTGGCGATGTGAGTGGATGCTGGCGGGGGGAGGGTGGAGTTTGTGTGTCGTGCGCGTGTGCTGCTGTGTGTGCGTGTGCTGTGTGTGCGCGTGTGCTGCTGTGTGTGTGTGTGTGGTGTCCTCTGCACAGCGGTAGTGTAGTGGGTAGCGCTACGCTGGCCACGACCCCCTCGTGTGCCACAGTGCCGGCCTTCATAGGCGGTCGCTAACGGCACTTGCCCCAGCGGTCTGTTAAAGGCTACACGGGGGATCTTTGTGTGGGGAGCAGTAGTGTAGCGGTTAGCGCGCCGCGCTATGAACCCGGCGACCCGAGTTCGATTTCCGCTCACGGCCAACACCAGTGTGACGATTATATGAACCGGTGCTGGGCGTGGTGCTGGCCAACATCACCCCCATCGTGTACCGTTCCGGCCTTCATAGGTGCTTGCTCTAAACAGCACTTGTCTCTACAATCTGTTAAGGCTATACAAGGGATCTTTGTATTTTTGGTTCTTTCGGTAAAGTCACGTAAATAGAATAAAATAAAAAATAGAATGAAAATAAATTTAAAATAATAAAAGCAAAAAACCCACGACGTTTCGATCGCAACACAAGGGGTCTTCATCAGGCGATCGAAACGTCGTGAGGTTTTTAAGCTTTTATTATTCTCAATTGATTTTATTTTCTATCTACGTGACTTTACCGAAAGAAACCAAGAATATGAATTCCTGCAGTCACGAAAGTTTTCGGTCAAAATTTCGGGGATCTTTGTATTTGGTGTCCTCTTGTCCCATGTATTGTGCACTGCGTGTTATTGGCGCGGTGTTTGTGCGCTCCGTACGTGTGCCGTGCGTTGGTTTGTGCACCGCTCTGTGTGAGTGGAGCTCTGTGTAATTGGACTCGCAAGTGACTCTCTGTTTCCCCTGCATCTCCCCCCCCCCCACCCCAACTCTTCCTCTCTCATCGTTTCGCTCTCTCTCTACTAATTTCCCTCTTCCCGCTCTCTCACCTGCATCACTCTCTCCACTTCTCTTCTCTTCATACCCTCCCATCTCCTCCTGTTCCCTTCTCACTCCTCTCCTTTTCCCCTATCTCTGTTTTGTGCCTCCTATCGGGCTTACTCCTCTCCTCCACCCTTTTCCCTCCATTCCCTCGTCATTGTCATCCTCACGATCGTCATCATTGTCTTTGTCGTCATCGTCATCATTGTCTTCGTCATCATCGTCATCCTCACCTTCGTCATCATCATCTTACTCGTCATCATCATCATCCTCATGGTCGTCATCATCGTCATCCTCATGATCGTCATCATTGTCTTCGTCGTCATCGTCATCATCGTCATCCTCACGATCATCATTGTCTTCGTCGTCATCGTCATCCTCACCTTCGTCATCATCTTCCTCGTCGTCGTCGTCGTCATCATCGTCATCATTGTCTTCGTCGTCATCATCATCATCCTCACCTTCGTCATCATCATCTTACTCGTCATCATCATCATCCTCATGGTCGTCATCATCGTCATCCTCATGATCGTCATCATTGTCTTCGTCGTCATCGTCATCATCGTCATCCTCACGATCATCATTGTCTTCGTCGTCATCGTCATCCTCACCTTCGTCATCATCTTCCTCGTCGTCGTCGTCGTCATCATCGTCATCATTGTCTTCGTCGTCATCATCATCATCCTCACCTTCGTCATCATCATCTTCTTCTTCATCGTCGTCATCATTGTCATCCTCACGATCGCCATCATCGTCGTCATCGTCATCCTCACGATCATCATCATCCTCACCTTCGCCATCATCCTCATCATCATCCCCATCTCTTCTCTCACAGTCGAACTCCCCGATCCGACTCGGAGCTCAAAGTGGCTCCCGCCGCTCCTCCTCTTCCCGCCGCCGCTGCTGCCGCTGCTGCTACATCGTCCTCCACCACCACCACCACCTCGCCCGCCCCCCCCTCCTCTTCCTCCGCTGCCTCCTCTTCCTCCTCCACGCCCCTCCCCTCGGGCACCACCTGCTCCGCCCCGCCCCTCCCCCCGCTGAAGCCGGCTCCCGCGCTGGCGCCAAAGAAAGAAGCGGAGGCTGCGGCGGTCGGCGTCCCCGGCGGCACCGGCGGCACCGGCGCGTGCCGGATCCGGATCGGCGCGGAGAGCGGAGCCGGCAATCGAAGTATCGGAGCACACGGTACGGAGATGGGGTGGTGGGTGCACGAAGCTCTAAATGGCCGGGGTTGGAGACTGTGTAGCCGCTCGCTCACTCACCAACTCACCAAGCTACCCACCCACTCATCTGTCCGCTCACCGGCTGATACCCTCGCTCACCCGCTCACGAACTCGCACACCTACCCACCCACTGTCACGTCTCCCTGCGCGCTCGCTCGCTCACTCACTCGCTCACCCGCTCACATGCTCGCCCACACACTCGCTCATATACCTGCTTGCTCGCTCACTTGCTCACCCGCTCACAAACTCAACCACCCACTCGTCTATTTGCTCGCTCGCTCACCCGCTCACAAACTCACCCACCCACTCGCTCATCTACCTGCTCGCTCTCTCACACGCTCACAAACTCACCCATCCACTCGTCTACCTGCTCACTCTCTCACTCACCCGCTCACAAACTCACCCATCCACTCGTCTACCTGCTCGCTCACACGCTCGCAAACTCACCCACCCACTCGTCTACCTGTTCACTCACCCGCTCACAAACTCACCCATCCACTCGTCTACCTGCTCGCTCACACGCTCGCAAACTCACCCACCCACTCGTCTACCTGCTCACTCTCTCACTCGCTCACAAACTCACCCATCCACTCATCTACCTGCTCACTCTCTCACTCGCTCACAAACTCACCCACCCACTCGTCTACCTGCTCACTCTCTCACTCGCTCACAAACTCACCCATCCACTCGTCTACCTGCTCACTCTCTCACTCGCTCACAAACTCACCCATCCACTCATCTACCTGCTCACTCACCCGCTCACAAACTCACCCACCCACTCGCTTGTCTACCTGCTCGCTCTCTCACTCGCTCACAAACTCACCCATCCACTCGTCT
Source organism: Lethenteron reissneri (assembly GCF_015708825.2). Lineage (NCBI taxonomy): Eukaryota > Metazoa > Chordata > Hyperoartia > Petromyzontiformes > Petromyzontidae > Lethenteron > Lethenteron reissneri. The sequence continues at coordinate 2,032,174 of NC_083849.1, forward strand.
ACCTGCTCGCTCACACGCTCGCAAACTCACCCACCCACTCGTCTACCTGCTCACTCTCTCACTCGCTCACAAACTCACCCATCCACTCGTCTACCTGCTTGCTCACACGCTCGCAAACTCACCCACCCAATCGTCTACCTGCTCACTCTCTCACTCGCTCACAAACTCACCCATCCACTCATCTACCTGCTCACTCTCTCACTCGCTCACAAACTCACCCACCCACTCGTCTACCTGCTCACTCTCTCACTCGCTCACAAACTCACCCATCCACTCGTCTACCTGCTCACTCTCTCACTCGCTCACAAACTCACCCATCCACTCGTCTACCTGCTCACTCTCTCACTCGCTCACAAACTCACCCATCCACTCATCTACCTGCTCACTCTCTCACTCGCTCACAAACTCACCCATCCACTCATCTACCTGCTCACTCACCCGCTCACAAACTCACCCACCCACTCGCTCGTCTACCTGCTCGCTCTCTCACTCGCTCACAAACTCACCCATCCACTCGTCTACCTGCTCACTCTCTCACTCGCTCACCCACTCACCCATCCACTCGTCTACCTGCTCACTCTTTCACTCGCTCACCCGCTCACAAACTCACCCACCCACTCGCTCATCTACCTGCTCGCTCTCTCACGCTCACAAACTCACCCATCCACTCGTCTACCTGCTCACTCTCTCACTCGCTCACCCGCTCACAAACTCACCCACCCACTCGCTCATCTACCTGCTCGCTCTCTCACACGCTCACAAACTCAACCACCTCCTCATCTACCTGCTCGCTCACCCGCTCACAAACTCACCCACCCACTCGTCTACCTGCTCACTCTCTCACTCGCTCACCCGCTCACAAACTCACCCACCCACTCGCTCATCTACCTGCTCGCTCTCTCACACGCTCACAAACTCAACCACCTCCTCATCTACCTGCTCGCTCACCCGCTCACAAACTCACCCACCCACTCGCTCATCTACCTGCTCGCTCTCTCACAAGCTCACAAACTCACCCATCCACTCGTCTACCTGCTCACTCTCTCACTCGCTCACCTGCTCACAAACTCACCCACCCACTCCCTCATCTACCTGCTCACTCTCTCACTCGCTCACAAACTCACCCACCCACTCCCTCACCTACCTGCTCACTCTCTCACTCACTCACCCGCTCACAAACTCACCCACCCACTCCCTCATCTACCTGCTCACTCTCTCACTCGCTCACAAACTCACCCACCCACTCGCTCATCTACCTGCTCGCTCACTCACCCGCTCGCTCTCTGCCACCGCGCGTGTGCGCGCCTGTGCCTTCACAGATCCCCCTCTGGCGCCGGCGGGCTGGAAAGAAGGCGCGGGCCGCGTGTCCCTCCCCGTCTCCACCTCCCTCTCCGCTAGCGCCACCGCCAACATCGGCAACAACAGCAGCAGCAGCAGCAGCATGAGCTCCATCAAGAACGCAGCAGCAGCAGCAGCAGCTTCCGCGCAACCGCCACCAACCCCGACTCCGACACCGCCACCTCAGAAGCCGGCGCCGGCGGCGGCGCCAGCCCCTGTCGCTGCGCTGACGGCGGCAGCGTTGGCGCCAGCCTTGGCGCCGCAGCCGCCGCCGCCGCCACCGCCCGCGGACGAGGAGAGGGGGGCGGGGGAATCGGTGGGGGGGGAGGGCGGCATGGGGGGGCCGCCGAGGGAGCGGGCTGGGGCGATGGTGGCGCAGCAAGCGGCGCCAGCGCACGCCTACTCCCGCCACTTCCAGAAGACGCTGCCGCCGAGATTCCAGCGCCAGCAGCAGCAGGTGGGTGGGTGGGTGGGCTGACGGGCGGGTGGGTGGATGGGGATGGGGGGGGCGTGCGTGGTGAGTGGGTTTGGGTCGGTTGATGGGTGTGGGTGGATGGGTGTAGGTGGGTGGGTGTGCGTGGGTCGGTGGATGGGTATGGGTTGGCTGGGCGAGTGTGGTTCGGTGGGCGGGTGGGCGGGTGTGGGTGGGTCGGTGTGGGTGGGTGTGGGTCGGTGGATGGGTGTGGGCGGATGGGTGGGTTTGGGTTGGTGGGCGGGTGTTGGTGGGTGGGTGTGGGTGGGTGTGGGTCGGTGGATGGGTGTGGGCGGATGGGTGGGTTTGGGTTGGTGGGCGGGTGTTGGTGGGTGGGTGTGGGTGGGTTTGGTGGGTGGGTGGGTGTGAGTTGGCAGTGTGGTCAGTAGGAGGGCAGTGCTGGTAATTCTGCGTGCGGTGTTTGCGCCGCGCCCACTGCTCGCGAGTGTAGCACACGTCCCTCCGTGCCGCTGTGGCCTCAAACGGAAAATAAATGTCGTCGGTGTGACGCTCTCGTATACACAACAACAACACCAGCAGCCGCCATTCGCCACTGAGCGGCGGTGACGTCACCACGGCACTTGCGCCAGGCCAGGTGCGCTCTGGCGGTCACGAAGACAAAGATCCCCCGTATAACCTATTCACAGACTTGGGGCAAGTGCTGTTTGCGAGCAACACCTATGCAGGCCAGCACGGCACACGAGGGTTGGGTGGCCAGCACCACGCCCGGCTTTCTCTGTTGGTGATGTTTACACACACTGCACTCGTTGGAGGCCGAATCGACCTAGGGGAGGCCCAGGACCTGTTGAGATAATCGGCGTTGTTGGTGTTGGTGGTCGTGAGTGGGACGTCACCACGGCGCCTGTGCCAGGCCAGGTGCACGTTGAGGCCACGCACTACGCACACACACACACGCACACACGGCGAGAGCACTAACGTCCTGAAACATCTCTCTGCCCAACCACAGGAGCAGATGTTGAAGCACCACTGGCAGCAGCACCAGCATCAGCAGCAACCGCAGCAACAACAGCAGCAGCAGCAGCTGTCGCACTCGGGGCTGACACCGCCACCGCAGCAGCAACAGCAGCAGCAGCAGCAACAGCAGCAGCAGCAACGGACTCAGTACCAGGGCGGGATGGTGCCCGGGCCTCCTCTGCCATCGCTGTCCATCAGCTACGACCCGCGCTGGATGATGATGCCCACCTACATGGACCCGCGGATGATGCAGGCGGGGGGGAGGCACGGCTCCTCGTCCACGCAGGCGGCCGCAGGGATGCATCATCCTTCAGGTGGCGCTAGGCGGCGCGGCGCAAACTCACCAGTCAAGTCTCGCTCGTGTGTGTGTGCGTGTCTCGCTTGTGTGTGCGTGTCCGTGTCTCGCTCGTGCGTGCGTGTCCGTGTGTGCGTGTCCATGGGTGTGTCTCGCTCGTGCGTGCGTGTCCGTGCGTGTGTCTCGTGTGTGAGTGCGTGTCCGTGCGTGTCTCGTGCGTTAGTGCGTGTCCGTGCGTGTGTCTCGCTCTTGCGTGTGTGTCCGTGTGTGCGTCTCGCTCGTGAGTGTGTGTCCGTGTGTGTGTCTCGCTCGTGCGTGCGTGTCCGTGTGTGCGTGTCCGTGTGTGTGTCCGTGCGTGCGTGTCCGTGTGTGTGTGTCTCGCTCGTGTGTGCGTGTCCGTGTGTGCGTGTCCGTGTGTGTGTCCGTGCGTGCGTGTCCGTGTGTGTGTGTCTCGCTCGTGTGTGCGTGTCCGTGTGTGCATGTCCGTGTGTGTGTCCGTGCGTGCGTGTCCGTGTGTGTGTGTCTCGCTCGTGTGTGCGTGTCCGTGTGCGTGTCCGTGCGTGTGTCTGGAGAGCGGTGGTGTAGCGCTACGCTGCGCTACGGACCCGGCATCCCGAGTTCGATTCCCGCTCGCGGCCAACACCAGTGACGATTATCTGTACCGCTCCTGGGCCTCCCCTAGGTTGACTCGGCCTCAAATTATTACCTGGTGCGGTGTGTAGTAAGCGTCACCACTGTGGAGACAAAGGCGGCCAGGCGTGCCGCCGGCCACCCACCCCCTCGCGCGCCGTGCCGGCCTTCGTAGGTGCTCGCTAACAGCCCTTGCCCCAACGGTCTGTGAAGGCTACACGGGGGATCTTTGTCTTTTGGAACCTCAACGGGATCTGCTTGTCCCCTCCCTCTCTCCCCGCCCCCCTCGCCGCTACCGCAGCCGGCCTGCTTGCGCCGAAGCAAGCCCTGCGCCGGGAACACCCGGACGGCGCTCCTGCCTCTGCGCTGGAGTCTTATCTCCAGCACGGTGGCGGCGGCGGCGGTGGCGTCACGTCCACCAATGCACAGCCGCTCTCTCAAGGTCACGGGGGTGAGTTCGCTCGCTCCTCTGTCATCCAGCAGCGGTACCAGCAGCAGCACCAGCAGCAGCACCAGCAGCAGCACCAGCAGCAGTACCAGCAGCAGTACCAGCAGCAGTACCAGCAGCAGTGCCAGCAGCAGTGCCAGCAGCTGTACCAGCAGCAGTACCAGCAGCTGTACCAGCAGCAGTACCAGCAGCAGCACCAGCAGCAGCACCAGCAGCAGCACCAGCAGCTGTACCAGCAGCAGTACCAGCAGCAGTACCAGCAGCAGTACCAGCAGCAGTGCCACCATCATCACCATCCGCCTAATGCACCACCAGCACCATCACCCATTTTTTTTGTTATTTTCACATGAACATAGCCACCTCCGCTGCTTTGAACGTGGCTTTACCGAAAGACCCGCAGAATATGAATTCCTGCAGTCACGAAAGCTGTAAGTCGAGGTTTAACCGCCTCTACGGGGACGGTTTCCACACAACTATTAGATCTTTTAACAGACTTCGAGACAAGAAGGCTAAACCTTTTAAACAGTTTGCCTCGGCAGCTTTGCCCCTCTTATTTTCTTTTCCTGATGACGAACGCTTGTGTTGCGATCGAAACGTCATCGTTTTTTTATTTGTATTATTTAGTATTATTTTTATATAAAAAAAATATATTTTTGTATTTTTTGTTTGTTATTTTCACATTAACATAGCCACCGCCGCTGCTTTGAACCTACGTACGCAACTTTACCGAAAGACCCAAAGAATATCACCCATCTAACCCACCAGCAGCACCAGCATCAATGCAACCATCATCACCATCACCACCATCAATCACCACCATCACCACCATCACCCACCTAATGCACCATCACCACCATCACCACCATCACCATCATCACCCACCTAATGCACCAGCGGCAATGCAAACATCACCACCATCATCACCATCACCACCATCCATCACCACCATCACCCACCTAATGCACCAGCATCAATGCCACCATCACCACCATCACCACCATCACCACCATCACCCACCTAATGCACCATCACCACCATCACCCACCTAATGCACCAGCATCAATGCCACCATCACCACCATCACCACCATCACCCACCTAATGCACCAGCAGCAGCAACAGCGCCACCCTTGCCCACCTCCGCCAACGGCGGCGCTGACCGCCAGATCCACCCAAACGTTGCCTCTCCCCCCCCTCAACCCCACCAATTGTTTCCAGATTTGAAGCTTTCGTGACTGCAAGGATTCATATTCTTAGGTTTTTTCCGGTCAAGTCACGTAGGTAAAAAATAAAAATTAATAAAAGTAAAATAAAAATAAAATAAAAATCAAGATATTTACTTGATACAGCTTTCATGCTGTGACGGGTCCACCTGAAGACGGAAGCTTGTGTTGCCTCCGAAACGTCGTGATTTTTATTTTATTTTAATAAAAATTTTATTAACTTAATTTTTTACCTACGTGACTTTACCGAAAAAACCTATTGTGCCACCTTGCCGTGCATTCACCCGCCCGGCGCCCCCGGCCCATCGTCGCCGGCGCTGCCGCGGCTCGTCGTATGACCGTTTGCCTGCGCCCGTCTCCCCCGTCCGTCCCCGCTAGCGCCGGCAGGACTCCTGCTGCGGGAGCGAGCGACGCCCCCCGCGGACCCGCCACCCCCTCCCCGCGCCGTCTGGGGTTCGGCGGAACCGTCGGAGCCAACGCGCCGCGTCTCCCCTTCCTCCACCGCCGTCACCCCCACCTCGCCGCCACCGCAGCAGCACCAGCAGCAGCAGCATCATCAGCAGCAGCAGCAGCCTCCCCGCTTCCTTCAAGACTCTCGGTAACGGGAGAGTCGTCCGCGGCTACGGGTCGTCCCGCAGGGCGCAACGGGACTCGGCATCGTTAATTATTACTGCGGGAGGGATCCGATGAGCCGCAAAAACTCCTTAGCACGTTCTAGATTTGAAGCTTTCGTGACTGCAAGGATTCATACTGTTAGGTTTTTTCGGTAAAGTCACGTAGGTAAAGAATTTAAATTAATAAAAGTAAAATAAAACAAATTAGCACGGACGTACGGCAGGGGCACGGGTGTCAGGGGTCGGCAGGGTTTGCCGGGCGTGGTGGCTCTGGCCACCCGCTGCCCCCCGCTCAGGCGCTGCTGCTGCTGCTGCTCGCCGCTCGCAGCGTTTGCCCCAACAGCCGGCGAACCCTTCCCCGTTCTGAGACGAACGCAAATTGCAGGGCGGTTGGGGTGTTCCGTTCGTCGTTGAATCTCGGAACGCGCGAGCGACTCGGCCGTTAATTGTTGTTTCGAGAGGCGTTGGTAGTAGGTCAACGCGTAGGCTCTCTCGCGACCAATGTTTTGTTGGGTTATATCGCGTAAATGTAAATGCTGTGTCGTTAAACCCGCCACCACCCGACACGGCCAATTAGTAAGGTGAACAGAACGGGGCCATCTTCTTGGTTCTTTCGGTAAAGTCACGTAGAAGGGAAATAATAAAATAATAAAAATAAAAACGTAATAAAATACAATTCTCACGACGTTTCGGCCACAACGCAAGCAGCCGTCCTCAGGTGAAGAAACAGGTCTGTCGGAAAGACAGCGTCTGAATTTCAGACGCTTCACCTGAGGACGGCTGCTTGCGTTGTGGCCGAAACGTCGTGAGAATTATTTTATTATGTTTTATTTTTATTTATTATTTCTCTTCTACGTGACTTTACCGAAAGAACCAAGAAGATGAATCCCTGCAGTCACGAAAGCTTTAAATCGAAAACTAGAACGTGGCCAATTCGTTTACTTGTACAGCACACCCGGTGTTTTGGAGAGTAAACCCACAACGGGTACGATTCGTGTACGCCGTTGTTGGAGGCCGTAGTCTCAGCAGCGCCGCTGCGTTTGAAGACGTCGTTGCTGACCACAGAGAAGCGTAGCGGCACGACCGCCGGCACTCGACCGATATCCGGCGCCGACACGGCGCGACACGCACACCCCCTGCCCGCCGCATGGCCTTGTGGGAGCCTCGGTACGTCTCCCGACCTTGAAGACGTACTGGCAAAGGGTTGAGAGGCTACGGCAGTGCGCGGGGAGATTCTTTGTAAAGAAACTTGCGGCCCGCCAGCGAGCAAAACTTTTTTTAAAATCCTTTATATTAAGTTCACTTGCTTGCTTGCTTGCGCGCTTACGACCGTGCAAATCTTTCGGTCGTTTTTTAACCCACTTCCCGTGATCCAATCGAGCTGACATTTTGCACACAGACTCGTTGTGCGTGACAATTTATTTTCGTGAAAAAACAATTCCCTAAATTTTACACTTTTTAGGAGAAATTTTTTTTTCATATTTAATTTAAAATACCAATGTGATAAAAATGAAACTCTTACTCAAGAAAAACAGAAATGAATAATAAAATAAAACCGATGCTACGCATATAAAGGATTTATAGTGAAAAACTTTGTTTTTACGGGTTAATTTTTTTATCGAATGTCGTACGATAATGGTTTACAGCAACGCGCCCATCCACTGCTGGATGAAGGGCCTACCTCCCACGGCGCCGCCGCGAGCGGGTCGTGGGACGTTGAGGGCGGGGGGGGGGGATCTAGCCGGTGTCATCCGAGCGTGTGTACATTGCGACGAATGCGTACGTGCATGCGTTTAACGCGTTTGTTTTCGGCGCAGGCGTGACCTCGTGCTGGGCTCGCGCTCCGAGCAGCAGCACCAGCAGCACCACCTCTTCGACACGGACGACGTGTCCCCGCACCACCACGTCCCGGCGATGTACCGCGACCTGTTTGATGACGGTGGCGGCGGCGGCGGTGGCGGCATTCGATCGGCCCCGCGGTCTTACCGGGACAAGCAGATGTTCCAGCAGCAGCAACAGCAGCAACAGCAACAACAGCAGCAGCAGCAGCAGCACCACTTGCCTCACTACGAGAAGGTAGTGCGACTGCGACGGGAAATGCGATCACGGCGCACACCATCGACCATTCGCGGCGAGCCGCACCGGCTGACGATTAAACGGGGGATCGGTCTCAAGCACGTGCCGCGTTTGGTCCGCGCACACAGAATCAGGATGGTGATTTATACTCGCAGGAGGAATCCGATGAGCTATGAAGCTCTTTCTCAGATGTCTAGTCAGGGGTACGGTGTAAGAACGTCGTGCCAATGGGAGGTGCGGGAAATCGTCACCGGTGTTGGCCGTGAACTCGGGTCACCGGGTTCCGTAGGGCAGCGCGCTAACCGCCGCACTACCGCCCCCCCCCATCGCCGCCGCGCCCATCGCGTTCCTCCGCCCGCACCGGAATTAACGCCGGCGCGGCCATTGTGTGCCTTGGTCGTTACCGCTCCCCCCTCACCCTCCCGCCCTCCCCACTAACCCACCCACCCACCCCACCGCCCCTTCCGCCCACAGCTGTACCGGCACGCCGAGCTCGCGTCGCCCGACGACTCGCCTCGCTCCCCACTGCCGCGGAGGATCGGCGGAGAATCGTCGTGCGGCACCAGGAAGGAAGCTGGCGGTGGCGGTGGCGGCGGAGGCGTTTCGGCATCGCGTGGTGACGAGAGGGAGAGAGAACCCGAAGCCGGAGCCGTAGTGGGCGGATTGGCGGCGCGGGGAGACACCCGGCAGAGGGGAGAGGGTGAGTGGCGCGCCGGTGTTGAAGTGGTTGCCGTTGCCGAGGGCTGTCTGAACCGGTCCTTTGGCGATCCCCTAGGTCGACCCGGCCTCAAATGAGTATCTGGTGTGGTGTGTAGCGAACATCGCACCAAAGGCGGCCGGGCGTGGTGTTGGCCACTCACCCGCTCGTGTGCCGTGCCGGCCTTCATAGGTGCCGCTGCTTGCTAACAGCACTTGCCCCGGCAGTCTGTTAATAGGCTCGTGGTGTTTGTGGTATTTTAACAACAGGGTGTCTTTCACGCTAATAGTATCCCACAACGCTGTACAGCAAGGTCTCAGGGTATGCGGCGGGGGGGGGTGGGTCAGTGTACGTGCACGAGCTGGCGTGGTGGCGGGCTGCGTGACTTCCTCGCCTTGGCTTCCGTGCGTGCGAACGAAAGTACGAGTTGCACAAAGCGTGTAACCGAGCCAGTCGCGTACTCCGAGACCTGACCTTTACATTCATTATATATGAGGACCAAATTTCCATGTGGAGCCACTACCAAGCAATTGGAAACCCTGTTACCAAGCAAAATCTAAAATGAATAGACAAATGAATTAAAAGTATTGTCGTTCAAGGGATGGTGTTGCGAGGTTTTAGTTGCAGTGAAAGTGTGGTGGTGATTGTGGTGGCGGTGGTTTTGCAATTGAGTAGCTGGTGCTGCCAGCTCTAGTTGCGTGGATGGTGGTGCTTGTGTTGATGAAGCTGGCGCTGGTACCTGTCACGGCGATGGCAAATCGGGCTGGTTAATGACGACGGTGTTGCCGATAATCCACCCACCGCCACCTCCCGCAACAACCTCACGGTTTAACACGTAGCAGGCTTTCGCGACCAATATTCATAATCAACGTTTTTGGATTTAGATCGCGTTATTTATAAATGTGTCGTAACCCTCCATCACCCGACACGGCCAATCGGTAAAAAAAAGTGTCACGTTGACCAAAGACAAATAGTTCACTGCTTTAGCCCACCGGTGTGTTGAAGCGTGAAACCACAACATTTACAATTTGAGTAGCACGACGCTTCGCTGGTAATTGTATCCAGCATCATCGGGCAATTCGCCAGAATGGTGAGGCTCTGCTGTCTCTCCCGTTCTTATATAGAGCAGCAGCAGCAGGGTGACCTCACGGTCCGGGCCCCCCCCCCTCTCATCCTCCCCCGCCTCCCGCAGGCAAGGCCAGCGCCAAGGCCGCCACTCCGCCCAGCGCCGGCAGCACCAGCGGCAGCAGCACCGCCTCTGGTGGCGCTGGCGAATTTGCGAAGCCGCCGCACTGGAAGGACGGCAAGCTGGAGACCCGCTGGGGGCCCAAGCCGGGTTCCAGCGGCGGCGCCGCCTCCGCAGGCAACGCCAGCAGCAACTCTGCTCCGCTCCAACAGCAGCAGCAGCAGCACCAGCAGCAGCAGCACCAGCAGCAGCCTCCTCGGCGCACCGGCCCCATCAAGAAGCCGGTGCTCAAGGACCTCAAGACGGCCGACCGGGACGACAAATCGGCCGGCTTCTCCGACGGCAAGGCGGCGGGCGGCGACGCCGGCACGGATGGCAAGGAGCCTGGCGCCAGGGGGGGGGCGGCGGCGGCGGGGGGGGGGCGGGAGGGACGCGCGCCCCGACCGCTCGCTCCCCCCGCCCGACGGCGGCGGCGGCAAGGACGGCGGCGCCGGCGGGGTGTTGCCATCGAGGCCTCTGCGCCGTCGCGACCCGGCCTTTGAGCAGCGCGTCTTCCGCGGCCGCGGCGGGGCGACCGTCGGCGGCGTCGGCGGCGGGCTAGCCGCCAACCCCGGCGGCGGCGTCGGCACGAGAGTGTCGAGAGGGGGCGGCGCCGTCGGCTCGCTTGCGGCGGCGTCGCGTGGGACGTGTGCCGGCGGCGGCGGCGCCGGTCCCGGTTGCTCACCGGCGACACGGGGCAGAACCGGCGCCGGGCACCACCGCGAATTCCCAGTTTACCGCGACCCGCGCTTCCGCTACGGCGGCGCCAGCGGCGGGCAGTGGGGCGCGGAGGACGACAGCGAGAATTCCGATGCCGGCGGCGGCGCCGGCGTGGAACTGGCCAAGCGGCGGCGCCAGCAGCGGGCGTCGGTGAGCGACGCCGAGAGCGACGCGCTGGACGGTTGCGGCAGCACCGGCAAGAGAGAGGCGTCCGGCACCACCAGCAACAACAACGGCAGCGGCGGGGGCGGCAACCGTGGGCAGCAGCAGCAGCTGTTGGCGCCAGCTCGGCTGCTCGGGCTAGACCAGCAGCAGCCGCAGCAGCAGCAGCAGCAGCAGCAGGCGGGGTTTGGAGCGGTGAGGGCCGCCGTGGCGCCAGCGGCGGCGTCGGCATCGGCGCCAGCGCCGGCCGCAGGCGAAGAGAAGCAGGACCGGCCGTTTGCGCCGAGGGGGGAGCCGAGTCGCCGGGGCCGTGGGGGGGCGCTGTCGCGGGGCGTGGCGCGCGCCAGCATGGTGCTGTCGGCACGGCACCAGCAGCTGCACCAGCAGCAGCAGCAGCAGCGGCAGCACCAGCACGGTGAGACGTGGAGAGGACCGCAAGACCCGCAGAGACGAACGGGTCTTGTGTTGTGAGTGCTTAAGCGGTGGTGGTGGTAGTGTGATGATGGTGATGGCTTTTGGGGGTGGTGATTGTTTTTGTGGTGGTGTGAGTGATGATGATGATGGTGGTAGTGGTGATGGCGGTGATTGTGGTAGTATGTATGTTGGGGGAACGGTCGTGGACCCGGCCACCCGAGTTCGATTCCCGGTCACGGCCACCACCGGTGACGATTATCTGAACCGGTCCTGGGCCCTCCCCTAAGTTGACTCGGCCTCAAATGAGTACCTAGTGCGGTGTGTAAACTTCGCTACTGGGGAGACAAAGGCAGCCGGGCGTGGTGCTGGCCACCCACCCTGGTGGTGCCGGTATTGGATTCTCGGCCGTGATTTATAATAAAAAACAACAACCCCCCAGCTCTCCTCCTCCGCAAAATCATCGCCATTCACAATCCGTAGTCCGGTCGGAGAAGTCGACCGCCTCGTCCATGTTCTTAGGTTTTTTCGGTAAAGTCACGTAGGTAAAACATTTAAATGAATAAAAGTAAAATACAAATAAAATAAAAATCACGACGTTTCGGAGGCAACACAAGCTTCCGTCTTCAGTTGGAACCGTCACAGCACGATAGCTGTATCAAGTGAGAGAAATTACAGGAAAACCGTGTTTTTATATTTACTGGTTGAGGGTGGGAGGAGCCAAGGTAGGCTCTGGATATTATTTTTGTGAGGTTCGGTGCGGCTGAAGCACGCTGCTAGGAATGAGCCTTTGTTGTGTAAACAAGGTGCGGATGATGTAAAGGTGCGTGTAAAAGTGACTGAGCCTTTTTGTTATGTGGAGGTGATGCGGCTGAAATCGCTGCCAGGAAATGAGTCTTTGTTGTGTAGAATGGTTGACTGAGCCTTTTGTTATGTAGAGGTGGTGCGGCTGAAATCGCTGCCAGAAAATGAGTCTTTGTTGTGTAGAATGGTTGACTGAGCCTTTTGTTATGTAGAGGTGGTGCGGCTGAAATCGCTGCCAGGAATGCTCGTAGCTTTGTACCTTGACGTTGCCCCCCTCCCGTCCCCTTGTATCCCATCAAACATCTGTCACTGTCCCATTTGTACGGTTTCTCTCGCAGCCATTTGCGTACAAAATAAAACCATTGTCACGCGCACCACGCTTTGCCTGTATTCTGAGCGTAAGAAACCGTTGCAATTGAAGCCGACGAATTTTGTTCAGGGCACTCGGCCGAGGTTGGCGCGGTTACAATCCAGGAAGGAGGGGGGCAGTAGCCCCCCCCTCCCGGTCAATACCGCAGGTGGCTTTGAGATGTTGGTGACTACCTCGCCTGGTATACAGGAGGTCGTGAGTTCCATCCTGACCCTGACAATGCCTGCTGCTGTATATTTAGAGTTTGCATGTGGCTAGGAGATGTTAACTACCTCACCTGGTGTACAGGAGGTCGTGAGTTCGATCCCAACCCTGACGCCTGATGTATATTTGGAGTTTGCATGTGGCTAGGAGATGTTAACTACCTCGCCTGGTATACAGGAGGTTGTGGGTTCCATCTTGACCCTGACAATGCCTGCAGTATATTTGGAGTTTGCGTGTGGCTAGGAGATGTTAACTACCTCACCTGGTATACAGGAGGTCGTGGGTTCGATCCTGACCCTGACAACGCCTGCTGTATATTTGGAGTTATAATATGACGAGATGTTAACTACCTTGCCTGGTATACAGGAGGTCGTGGGTTCTATCCCGACCTTGACAATGCCTGCTGTATATTTGGAGTTATAATATGACGAGATGTTAACTACCTTGCCTGGTATACAGGAGGTCGTGGGTTCTATCCCGACCTTGACAATGCCTGCTGCTGTATATTTGGAGTTTGCATGTTCTCCCCGTGGTCGTGTGGATTTTTCTCCGGGTCCTCCGGTTCCCCCCCCCCCCCCAAATTTAGAATCATCGCATGTTTAGAGTAGTTGGCCGCTGTAAATCTCCACGTGATAAGCCACTTCGTTTAGCTATCATCGTTTGTGGCCGGGTCACTTTTGAAAAAGGAGCTAGTTCTATAGTTTAAGTGCTGTTGTACGGTGACAGGAGGACAGACGGAAAGTGGTGAAGGAGGGTTTGGGGTAAGCCTGGTTTTAGCTGGGGACCAGGGCAGGGATTAGTGGTAGGGATGGCAATAGGGGGTTGGGATAATGATAGGGGTAGTGATTGGGGTAGTGATTACGATAGGGGTAGTGATAGGGATAGTGATTGTGGTAGGTAGTGATAGGGGTAGTGATTGTGGTAGGTAGTGATAGGGGTAGTGATTGAGGTAGTGATAGGGATAGTGATTGTGGTAGGTAGTGATTGGGGTAGTGATTGTGGTAGGTAGTGATAGGGGTAGTGATTGAGGTAGTGATAGGGATAGTGATTGTGGTAGGTAGTGATTGGGGTAGTGATTGTGGTAGGTAGTGAAAGGGGTAGTGAGGTCAAACTGCCGCCGGGCAATGGCTGGTGACGGTGGTGGGTATGTGGGATGTGTGCGAGGCGCGTTGAGGTGCTTAACGCGTTTTAGCGTGGATTCCCGCAGTCGCGAAAGCTTGAAATCAAGACGAATATATTGTTGACGTAATCTTGGGAATAGCTTTTCTCCTTTTTTCTGCCGACAAAACAGGTGTCAAGATGTCAAAACACCAAACTGAAACCTTTCACGAGGAATCGTGTCCGCATTCATACGTAACCTTGGTTCACACGTACAATTTTTGTTCGGTATGGCAAGGGGCTCTTGAGTACCCTGACCCCCCGATTCGCGCTTGCACACACGACGCGCACTTTCGCTCGCACGCACGGGGCAGCGGGCAGCCGAGGCGAGTCACGCCGCCCGCCCATCTCGACCGGCTCGTGCACGTGAACCGTGACCCTACGTCGTTAACCCCTCTTCACCACCCCCCGTGGAACACGAGGTCACGGGGAGAGCTCCCTCCGTCTTGTCGTTGGCCGGAGGTTCGTCCGACCACGTTCTTCGGTGACGGCGTTTAACCCGCATCGCCCCCCCCCCCCCGCGCGCGAGAAACAGGTCTCACCAAAGCGCTCGCATCTTTCGCATTTATAACATACGAGCTTTACTACCCGGCTTTGCCCGGGACTTGCATTCACCGCCTTTGTCCCCCCAGTAGCGATGTTCACACAGCAGACCAGTTACTCGTTTGAGGCTGAGGTGGTGGCCGTGAGCGGGAATCGAACTCGGGTCGCCGGGTTTCGTAGCGCGGCGTAGCGCTAACCGCTACGCTACAATGCGTTACGCTTCCACGTGCGCGGGTCACGTGACAGATGTGACGTCACAGCTCACTTGCCGTGCAAAAAAATCGATGCATTATTGAGCTCCCCCCCCCCCCCCCCAAAAAAAAACACAAGTGTATTTTTATAAGTACCCACATGGCAAATATGAAGTTTGTTGCATGTCGGGAAGTACGCTAAACATTTTGAACAGACACACATCATCACAAGTTTGCCTTTTATACATATGGAGACAGACGATTAGTGAATCATTTACAGTACATTTTATATACACTTACTTTTTACATCTACACTCGTAAAGTTATATATAGTAATCTAGTGGAGTATATAGTAGTGATTTACTAGTATATAGCAGTAATATAGTAGTATATAGTCGTGTGTGTATATACATTCTTATGGGCGAACCCCAACTTACGCAAATTCACGCTTTACATGGATCCCAACCACCCCACGTACCTTGATATATATTATAATATTACTGGTAGGAACGAAGTGAACCAGCCTACAATAGATTATATCGTCCGTCCGTCCAATGTCCGATTAGGTGTAGCAACATCGCCCCCTACTGCAAACACTTGGCAGGACCCTACAAAAACCTTTAGACTCAGTGAGGCTTTTCTGGCTAAACAAGTGTAACATTCCCTTATAATTCCCTGAGATAATTTTTAATTAAAACATTTAAGTTAAAAATTAACTCACAGCGGCCTAAAGCCTACAGCTAGGCCTAAAGCCTAGAACTAGGCCTCAAACTCTCCCTTCGTATCGTACCCCCGCCATTTCATTTTATTATAGCCATTCATTTGTTCGTTCCTACATCATCTTCTTGGTTCTTTTGGTAAAGTCACGTAGAAGGGAAATAATAAAAGAATAAAAATTAAACATTTAATAATTCTCACGACGTTTCGGCCACAACGCAAGCAGCCGTCCTCAGGTGAAGAACAGGTCTGTCGGAAAGACAGCGTCTGAATGAACACCACCAAGCTTGGCAGCGTATATTTATGCTGGGTTGGAGGGGGAAGAGCGCCTTGACAAAGGAATAAATATACGCTGCCAAGCATGGTGGTGCTCATTCAGACGCTGTCTTCTCGACAGACCTGTTCTTCACCCGAGGACGGCTGCTTGGGTTGTGGCCGAAACGTCGTGAGAATTATTTTTTTATGTTTTATTTTTAAATCCTTTATATTAAGTTCGCTTGCTTGCTTGCTTGCGTGCTTGCTTGCTTGCTTACGACCGTGCAAACCTTTCGGTCGTTTTTTAACCAACTTCCCGTGATCCAATCGAGCTGACATTTTGCACACAGACTCGTTGTGCGTGACAATTGATTTTTGTGAAAAAAGATTCCATAACTTTACACTTTTTAGGATTTTTTTTATATTTAATTACCAATTGCTTAATGGTGCAATGCAATCATCTGACCCATAGGTGGCAGCCATCTCAAGCCAGAGGACGAGACGACTCGAGCCGCCACGCATATAAAGGATTTATAGTGAAAAACTTAGTTTTTACGGGTTAATTTTTTATTTATGTGCTTATTGGTGATTGGGCGGGGGGGGTGTTGGGTGTGTAGGGGGGGTGTCTAAGATCATCATTCGGCTCAACTAAACCCACGGCGTCGCACGCCGGGGGGGTGAACGTATCGATAGCCCTGGCCCTGCTTGGCCCCCCACCCCGAGCCAACGCCGCGCGTTGCGCGAGGCCGCTGCATGCCAGCGGGGAAAGCGGGGGAGGTGGTTGGGGGGGCGGGGGTACGATGTGCGTAACCCCCAACAGCCGGTGCCCTTTCCCAGACCGTGGGTTCGATCCCCCGGTACCTCACCGCCACCCCCCTCCCCCCCCTTGCTCCCTACGGCAGATTGCGTCGATTGCCCTGCCGGCCCCGACGGCTGCTGCTGCTGCCCACTGTCGGCGTCTTCGCCGGCGGCGGCGGGGGGGGGGCCGCCGGCGGCGGACGGCGCCGGGCGGCCCGGCTTCAACGAGCGCTGCCGGGCGGAGCGACCGCCTCGGCGCCAGCGCCCGGCGCGGCCGCCCCGCCAGGACAAACCGCCGCGTTTCCGGCGCCTCAAGCAGGAGCGCGAAGCCGCTGCGGCCGCGGCGGCGGTGGCCGCGGCGGCGGCTGCCGTCGCCGCTTCGGGCAGCGCCGGCTCGGTGGAGACTCTGTCGCCGCTGTCGTCGCCGACGCCGGCGGGCGCCGGCAACGACGACGACGACTGCGGCGGCTGCGGCGGCGGCAACGACAACAACAACAACGCGGCCGCGGTTTCGTGCGACGCGCCGGCGCAACTCAACTCGGCGGCGGTGGCCGCCGCCGGAGCAAACGGCGCCGGTGGTGCCGGCGGCAGCGCCGTGGCGTCGGGGAGCAAGTCGCCGGACCTGTCCAATCAGAACTCGTCGGACCAGGCCAACGAGGAGTGGGAGACGGCGTCGGAGAGCAGCGACTTCAACGACCGGCGGGAGCGCGACGAGCGCGACGACGCGCTGCAGGCCGCCCTGGCGCTGGCGCCCGCGCCGGCGCAGGAGGGGGCGGCGGCCGACGGTGAGTGGACGCGAAGGCGGCAGAGTTTCCCCCGGCGAAGCCTTTCGGCAAGTGCTGTCGGTGAGTAACGATCCACGCACTTGATCGGCAAGCCGCGGCCGCAGTTGATCTCGAGTAATTCCTGAACTGCTCGTGATCAACCTTGCTGCCTGCGCCCCCCCTCCCCGCTCCCGCTCCCCCCCCAGCAGATCTGGCGGAGTCCGGGGGGGGTGGCCGCAAGGACGGCGCTCCGGGGTCGTCGTCGTCGTCGGCCAAGCGTAGCTTCTCGAGCCAGCGGCCCCTCGACCGCCAGAATCGTCGCCCGGTGGGCAACGGCGCCGGCCAGGGCCAGGGCTACGCGGGCGGAGGGGGAGGAGGAGGGGGGGGGCGGCACCAGCGGGCCAGCCCCGCGGGCAACGCGCGGGCAGACAAGAGGAACGGCCCGGGGTCTAAAGGCAGGAGGCGCAGGTGAGGCGCTGGGGGGTATGGTATGGGAAGGAGAGGGGGGTGATGGGAGTAGGGGGGGTGTGGGGGCGGGAGAGACGGGGAGTCGTGGAAATGGAGACACGGGGGGAGACACGGGGGAGACACGGGGGGGGACACGGGGGGAGACACGGGGGGAGACACGGGGGAGACACGGGGGTAGACACGGGAGAGACGCGGGGGGAGACACGGGGGGGGACACGGGGGGAGACACACGGGGGGAGACACACGGGGGGAGACACACGGGGGGAGACACACGGGGGGAGACACACGGGGGGAGACACACGGGGGGAGACACACGGGGGGAGACACACGGGGGGAGACACACGGGGGGAGACACACGGGGGGAGACACACGGGGGGAGACACACGGGGGGAGACACGGGGAGACACACGGGGGGAGACACGGGGGGGAGACACGGGGGGAGACACGGGTGGAGGCAGGAGGACAGAGACGGGGAAGGGAGGGTGGGGACACGGGGTAATGGAGAGGCAGGGAGACACCAATCTCCGTGTCTCTGTGGTGTCTCAGCTCTGTGGAGGACGCGCTGGGAGACACGGGGACACGAGCCATCTCCCCGGCTCCGGACGGCGCCGACGCCCGCGACCCGGTGAGAGGCGGCGCGTCGTCATCGTCATCAAAGTCGTCGTCGTCGTCGTCATCACCAACATCGCCTCCAACACCATCGTCAACATCATCATCACGGCCGTCGCCAACACGATCATCTCCGTCAACATCGTCACTTCCGTGGCCACCGTTGTCATTATCACCACCGTTGTCAACACCACCACCACCGCTATCAATATCATCACTACCATCATCAGCATCATCGCCACCGTCAACAACACCATCACCACCGTCAACACCGTCAACATCATCACTTCACCATCATCATCACCTCCACTATCAATATCATCACTACCATGACCATCACCACCGCTATCAATATCATCGCTACCATCATCAGCATCATCGCCACAGTCAACAACATCACTTCCGTGACCACCGTTGTCATTATCACCACTGTTAACAACACCACCACCACCACCACTCTTAATATCATCACTACCATCATCAGCATCATCGCTGCTGTCAACAACACCATCACCACCGTCAACATCATCACTTCACCATCATCACCTCCACTATCCATATCACTACCATGACCATCAACACCATCATCACTATCAATACCATCATTACCATGACCAACACCACCACTATCAATACCATCACTACCATGACCATCAACACCATCACCACCACTATCAATACCATCACTACCATGACCATCAACACCATCATCACCACTATCCATATCATCACTACCATGACCATCAACACCACCACTATCAATACCATCACTACCATGACCATCAACACCACTATCAATACCATCACTACCATGACCATCAACACCATCACCACCGTCAACATCATCACTTCACCATCATCATCACCTCCACTATCAATATCATCACTACCATAACCTTCAACACCAACACCACCACTTTCACGGAACCGTAGAGTTGACCAGCCCCCCCCCCCAACCCCCCCCCCCCCCCCCATCTCGGAAGCCGCCCACGGCGGGATCGGCCGCGGTGGCGCCGTCCGTCTCCCCGTTTGCCGCCGTGTTCCGCGTCGACCGCGTCATCCCCAGCGACCCGGGCGCCATCGCTCGCGCCGTCACCAACGCCGCCAGCGCCGCACGGAGGCTCGGTGACGGCTCCGGGGGGCGGCAGCAGCAGCAGCAGCGCCAGCAAGGGCAGCAGCAGCAGCATCAGGGGAGAGTGGGCGCTAGCAGGAGGTCGGCGAAGACTGACGCGCTGGCGCAGTTCGACCTCAACAACTACGCCGGTGAGAGGGTGGTGGTGGTTGGTGTGGTGCTGATGGCGGTGGTGGTTGCCCGGTGCTGGTGCGGTGTGTGTGTGTGTGGAGAGAGGTGGCGCTGTTGGAGATGTCGGCTGTGGTTGTGATGATGGTGGTTGATAATTGTTTTTTTACCCTTCTATCTGGCAACAAAACTGACACCTTTTTTTACAAGGAGTCATGTTTGCATTGACTACAATACCTGCAGTCGTAATGCAAACAAAAAACACAACTCTGATAATGTATGCACTGTCCTTGAAGTTGATTGGTACACACCCGAGACAGCTTTCCTTAGAGCCTAGTCTCACATGGTGTTGGACCAGATGACGCCAAAAGGCGCACAACTCAAAGACAACGCACCATCAGAGTATGAGAGCTCGGGGTAAGCATTTACACCATTGGAACCTCATTTGTCAGTATAACATATGATAATTGTTTTTTTACCCTTCTATCTGGCAACAAAACTGACACCTTTTTTTACAAGGAGTCATGTTTGCATAGAGCGCAATACCTGCAGTCGTAATGCAAACAAAAAACACAACTCTGATAATGTATGTGCACTGTCCTTGAAGTTGATTGGTCCACACCCGAGACAGCTTTCCTTAGAGCCTAGTCTCACATGGTGTAGTGTATAGTGTAGTTGTAGGCGCACAACTCAAAGACAACGCACCATCAGAGTGAGAGCTCGGGGTAAAGCATTTACACCATTGGAACCTCTTTTACTGGCAAATGAGGTTCCAATGGTGTAAATGATGGTGGTTGCTTAGTGGTGGTGAGCGTGTGGTGTGGGTGTCTGTGTGTGTGCGTTGGAGTTGTTTAGCACGAAGCCAACCGCTCTAATCAGAGCTGCAGTTCCGTCGAAATTAGTTTTCAGTTTAGTATTGTGGTGTCCGTGTATCGTGGTGTAGTGTGTGGTCTATTGTAGTGTATAGTGTAGTGTATATTAGTGTGTAGTGAGTGTATAGCATTGTGTGTAGTGTATAGTGTAGTACGTAATTATGTTAAACTTCTTTCGCACCGTACGTAGCCAACCACGCTAATGGGAGGACAACAAACTTAACACAAAAAGCTGTTTTTTTTAGTTTATTTTTGTGTTTAGATTTGTGTTTAGTTTGTGATGGCGGTTCTGGTGGTGCTGATAGCGGCGGTGGTGACCAAGGGAATTTCACCAAGTTCTGTTCGTGAGTAGTAGCAGCAGCAGCGCCCCTACGAAGGCCGACACGGCACACGAGAGAGGGGGGGGCGAGTGGCCAGCACCGCGCCCCGGCCGTCTTTGTCTCCCCCAGCTCACCAGCTACTCGATTGAGACCAGAGGTCGCAACCGGGTACCCGATACCCGTACCCTACCCGATACCCTGCTACCCGTACCCGGACGGATACGGGTACCCGTTTGCGACCCTGGTGCGGCCGGGTACGGGTAGGCCGTGAGTCACTGGTGAGTAACAGTTTGTCACTCATTTCCCAACGTCTTGTCTCTTCTCACAATTCAAGTTCCTAGAATCAACCCAACCGCGCCTGCAACATGGCTTCATCCCAGAGGTCGCAATCGGGTACCCGTACCCGATACCCGGCCGGGTACGGGTAGCCGGGTATCGGGTAGGGTACGGGTACCCGTTTGCGACCCTGGTGCGGCCGGGTACGGGTACGGAATCAAAACCCGTTTGCGGACCTCTGTTTGAGACCCAGACCTCTCCACCTCCCCACGCTCTCCCGCCCCCCCCCCCCCCACCACCGCTAGGCGTGGTGGTGATCGACCACCGCCCGAAGGGGGACGATGAAGACAACGAAGATCACGAGGACGAGGAGGAGGAGGTGGCCGGGTGTGCGGGAGATGAAGAGGAGGAGGATGGAGAGGCGGTCCCGGTGCTGTCGCGTGGCGGCGGCGGTGGCGGCGGTGGCGGCGCTGCGGCCTCCGTGGACGGCTTCACCCCGGTGGTTTCGCGACGTCAGCGCCGGCAACACGAGGACAGAGGCCTCTCCGTGAGCACGAGCGAGCGCGCGCCCCGCGGCCTTGCCCCCGCTCGGGGTTTTCGTACCAGCCAGGGGCATTCGTTTGGCTCGGCCATCGACTCGAATTCACGACGGCGTGGTGTTCCGTTAGCCTACGGCCTTCGCCCGCTACGCGAGGGCTTGTGCCTTGGGGGGCGGGGGGGGTTTCGCTACGCCTGGAGCTAGGGTCTGGGGCAGAGGTCGCAAACGGGTTTTGATAATTGTTTTTTTACCCTTTTATCTGGCAACAAAACTGACAAAAAGGTGTAATTTCTAGATTTGAAGCTTTCGTGACTGCAAGGATTCATACTCTTAGGTTCTTTCGTAGGTAAAAAAATGAAATAAAAATAAATTTTTATTAATTTTAATTTCATTTTTTACCTACGTGACTTTACCGAAAGAACTAAGAGTATACAAAGGTGTCAGTTTTGTTGCCAGATAAAAGAGTAAAAAAAACAATTATCATATTTTTTACTGGCAAATGAGGTACCAATGGTGGGGTTTTGATTCCTTACCCGTACCCGGCCGCACCAGGGTCGCAAACGGGTACCCGTACCCTACCCGATACCCAGCCGGGTACGGGTAGCCGGGTATCGGGTAGGGTACGGGTATCGGGTACCCGGTTGCGACCACGGGCAGCGGCCGGGGCGGGGGCCGGGTGAGTCGGGGCACCCACCCACCCTGGAGGCTGTTGGGCGGCCGGGAGTAACGTTCGACCGACTTTGGTCGTAAGCCGGATGAGCGTATTTATGTGTATCGGGGTACTCCCTTTTAGCCACGGACGTCAATTGTGTTTAGGTTCCTTTCGCTTGCACTTGGCTCCGAGCTCCGTGACGACCTTTTGACCTTTCAACCCCCCATCTTCTTTCTCACCCACCCCTACCCCCCCCCACACACCCCTACTACCCCCCCTCACACACACACCCCTCCACCCCTACTACCCCCCCACACACACACCCGCCCACCCCTACCCCCCACACACACACACGTCCACCCGCCCACCCCTCCCCCCCCACACACACACACGTCCACCTCTACCCCCCCCACACACACACCCACTCACCCCTACTACCCCCCCCCACACACACACACACACGTCCACCCGCCCTGGGCCGCTCCCAAAAAGACCGCCACGGCCTCCGCCAACGCCGGAACCGCAACCGCGCCGACCGTCGGCCTCTCGAAAGCGCGCGCCGTCGACAAGACGAAGGCCCAGCGCTCCAACGTGCCGCCCCGTTTTGCTCGCAAGCAGCAGCACCAGCAGCACCAGCAGCAGCAGCAGGCGCCCCACCCGGCTCTGTCCGGCAGACTTGTCGGCGAGCTCCCGTTGCCGCTGTGCGATCGCGGCGACAGGAAGGGCGCCGACCACTCGCTGGGTACGGCGGCGGCGCAAGCGGCGACGTCCGTACGGAGGCAGCAGAGGGCACCGGGCGGAGGGGGAGGAGGAGAAGCCGCCGCGTGGGAGGCCCTGCCACCGTCGCCCTCCATCCTGACGGACGTCGTCAAGAAATGTGAGCGTGGGTTCGTAACGGTCAAATCGAGTGAGTGAGTGAGCGTGTGGGGCAGCGGTGGGCGGTGGTGATGGTAACGCCTCTTTTTGTCGCCCCGGGTGTCGATGATTTTTTAAATTATTATTATAATTTTTTTTCGATTTGAAGCTTTCGTGACTGCAGGGATTCATCTTCTTGGTTCTTTCGGTAAAGTCACGTAGAAGGGAAGTAATAAAATAATAAAAATGAAACATAATAAAATAATTCTCACGATGTTTCGGCCACAACGCCAGACCTGGTCTTCACCTGAGGACGGCTACTTGCGTTGTGGCCGAAACGTCGTGAGAATGATTTTATTATGTTTCATTTTTATTATTTTATTACTTCCCTTCTACGTGACTTTACCGAAAGAACCAAGAAGAAAAAAGTTTTCTTATCATTTGACATGGCCACGACATTTGAGGCTGAGTCGACCTAGGGGAGGCCCAGGACCGGCGTCGGATAATCGTCGCTGGTGTTGGCCGTGAGCGGGAATCGAACCCGGGGTCTTGGCCGTGTTCGTAGCGTACGCCGCGCTAACCGCCACACACCCACGGTTGGCTACGTACGGTGCGAAAGAATTCCAACGTACGCACGTGACCCAGAGGTCGCAACCGGGTACCCGATACCCGGCTACCCGTACCTGGCCGGGTACGGATACGGGTACCCATTTGCGACCCTGGTGCGGCCGGGTACGGGTAGGCCGTGAGTCACTGGTGAGTAACTGTTTGTCACTCATTTCCCAACGTCTTGTCTCTTCTCACAATTCAAGTTCCTAGAATCAAGCCACCCGCGCCTGCAACACGGCTTCATCCCAGAGGTCGCAATCAGGTACCCGTACCCTACCCGATACCCGGCCGGGTACCGGTAGCCGGGTATCGGGTAGGGTACGGGTACCCGTTTGCGACCCTGGTGCGGCCGGGTACGGGTAAGGAATCAAAACCCGTTTGCGACCTCTGACGTGACCCAACCACAACCCTCCCCTCCCCCTCCTAACCCCCCCCCCCCCCCACCTCTGTCTCCCTCCCACAATGCCGTGTGCCACAGCGGCGTTTGGAGCGATCAGCTGTTCCCTGCCACCCGTGAGCGCCTGGACCAAGCCCCTCGCTTCCTTCCGCGTGGCGGACGTGACGGCCGGCACCGAGGTAAGGCCCCTGGGGGTAGCGACACGGCCATTGTGATGATGACCAGAGGTCGCAACCTGGTACCCGATACCCGTACCCTACCCGATACCCGGCTACTCGTACCCGGCCGGGTACGGGTACCCGTTTGCGACCCTGGTGCGGCCGGGTACGGGTACGGGTAAGGAATCAAAACGCTTTTGCAATGATGACCCCCTTGAGACAGACACTCAAGACAGACCCAGGATGTCAAGCGCTGCCCCCCATACCGTTCGAGGGCTGAACGATGAATCGATTTCGAATCGAAATCGCAATTTGAAACGACGCGATTATCAAATCGCAAAGGCTGCGATTTTTTGCGATTTGAAAAGTCCTATTACTTTATACTCTTTGGTAAAGTCACGTGGGTAGAAAAGTACTAGATCACGACGTTTCTTCGACCGCAACACGAGGAATCGTCATTAAGTGGGACAACCACAGCAAGAACACAAACTGCTGTAGTAGCTGTTGCGATCGACACGTCGTGAGCTATTACACTGGTCAACACACTTTTTAAATCCTTTATATTAAGTTCGCTTGCTTGCTTGCGTGCTTGCGTGCTTGCGTGCTTGCTTGCTTACGACCGTGCAAATCTTTCGGTCGTTTTTTAACCCACTTCCCGTGATCCAATCGAGTTGACATTCTGCACACAGACTCGTTGTGCGAGACAATGTTCGTGAATTTTTTTTTCCAAAATTGTACACTGTTTAGGGAAAACAAATTAAATATTTAATTACCAATTGCTTAATACTGGCAATCATCTGACCCATAGGTGGCAGCCATCTCAAGCCAGAGGACGAGAGGACTCTAGCCGCCACGCATATAAAGGATTTATAGTGAAAAACTTTGTTTTTACGGGTTATACTTATTCTGGCATAAGGTATTCCAACGGATTTTGGGGTGCTGATTCCAAATCTGCAATCGGTTTTTGTCTATCACATCAGGTTTTTGAGATATCAAATATTGCATTTTCAGTAAAAACTGCAGAAGAAAAATATTAAATAAATGTGTATATCTACATAAAATGACATTATAAACACACGATCCTAAAAACACAGCACCATATTTTAACACTAAAGCAGTCACTGACTCGTAACAACTTGCAATCATAAGTGACAGAGTTAATTTCAGGTTAAATCAATGAAAATGGGGTATGTCGATAGCATAAAAATGAGATGTGATAGAGCAAATCTGAGATCAGATTTGGAATCGGCACCCTGAAATTAGTCTAGAACAGCTGCAAAAGTCCAGGCCAGAAAAACATGTTTTTTTTTGTTGACCAGTGATATTTTTCTACCCACGTGACTTTACCGAAAGAACCAAGAAGATGAATCCCTGCAGTCACGAAAGCTTTAAATCGAAATTTGATATATAGAGCAGTTAATATTGTGATGGTATCACGTGGTAATGCTCCATCACGCGTTTTAAATCGATCACAGTGAATTTTGAACATAAAAAATGTAGTCGCAATATCTGTCAGAAAAATCGCAGTGAGATATTTTCTCCCAAATCGTTGAGCCCCCCCCTCCCCCC
This sequence comes from Lethenteron reissneri, assembly GCF_015708825.2. Classification (NCBI taxonomy): domain Eukaryota; kingdom Metazoa; phylum Chordata; class Hyperoartia; order Petromyzontiformes; family Petromyzontidae; genus Lethenteron; species Lethenteron reissneri. Next base: position 2,057,826 of record NC_083849.1, read on the forward strand.
CCTCCCCTCCCTCCCGCCCCCCTCCCCCCCCCGTCCGTCTTTGTCTCCCCCAGGCGCCGCGAGCCAGCCAGCACGACAGCGGCGTGGATCTCAGCATGGACTCGCACGGCTCCTCTGCCAACTCCTCACAGCGCAGCTCCCCATATGGCTCGGCAAAGTCTCCCGGTGGGGGCACGGGGGGGGGGTGGGGGGTGAGGTGTGGGGGGTGTGGGGGGGGCACGTGGGAGGTGGGGGGGAGGTGTGGGGGGGGGAGGTCTGGGGGGAAGGACGTGTGGGGGAGAGGTGGGGGGGGGAGGGGGAGGTGTGGGGGGGACGTGTGGGGGGGGGGGAGGTGGAATACAGTCTTCCCTTGTTCATTCACAAACTCGCTATCACTCGCTCGCCCGCTCATTCAGTCTCCCACTCAATCACTCGCCCATTGACTCACCCGCTCATTGGTTCACGCGATGGCCTCGAGGTGCACCTAGCCTGGCACGAGAGCCGTAGTGGTGAATGGCGGGGGATGCCAGCGGCAGCCTTCTCGCCGACGTCACCGCCTCCTCCTCCTCCTCCTCGTGATCATCGTCATCTTGGACCTCTTCCTTCTCTTACACCTCGTCAGTGAGCGCCCCAGCGTCGGCCAGCAGCTCGGACGATTCCAACTCCTCGTCCTCATCTTCAACCTCATCGACGGCATCGGCGGCGGTGTCGGTGTCCACCACCTCCTCCTCGTCCACCTCCTCGTCGTCCGCCTCCTCCTCGTCCGCTCTGCCCGAAGCCAAGGAGCAGAGAGCGGTGACGGTGACGGGGGCTCTCGGAGGAGACGCTCGAGAGGTGGGTGGGTGGGTCGGAGAGTGGGTGGGTGGGTGGGTGAGTGGGTGAGTGGGTGAGTGGGTGGGTGAGTGGGTGAGTGGGTGGGTGAGTGGGTGGGTGAGTGGGTGGGTGGGTGGGTGGGTGAGTGGGTGGGTCGGAGAGTGGGTGGGTGGGTGGGTGGGTCGGGTTGGTGAGTGGGTGTGTGGGTAGGTGAGTGGGTCGGTGGGTTTGTAATGGAGAATTGAGTGAGTGAGTAATTGAGTGGGTTAGTAGGTGGGTGGGTTGGTGGGTGGGTCGGTCGGTATTTGAGTTGTGGATGGATGGGCGAGCGAGCGGGTGAGTGAGTGAGCGAGCGAGCGAGCGCATTGATAGCCGTGTAACCCGCGCCGCGTTCGCATGACCCCTCCCCCCTCCTCGCCGCCAGCTGGGCGAGGCGGTGCGTGTGGCGCTGGCCAGCGGCACCGGCGTGGGGGCGGTCTCGGGAGGGGGGGGTCCCTCCGCGGGGGAACACCGGCCCGGCCCCATCGGCAAGGAGCGCTGGTTGCGCCAGCGGAGGTCGGAGAGGACTCCGCACGCAGCTGGCGCCGACGGCGGAGGGCACGGGCCTTGCGGCGCCACGCACTCGCCCGCGTTCAAGGTGCCCGTCCGTCCGTCGCCCGTCTTGTCTGCGTGCGCGTGGTGCACCTGGCAATTCCTGCCCTTCGACCAACACCAGTAATGATTGTCTGAAGCGGTCCTGAGCCTCCCCTCGGTTGACTGGGCGGAAATGAGTAGCTGGTGCTGTGGTGTGTGTAGTGAACATCGCTACTGGGGAGGCAAAGGCGGTCGGGCGTGGTGTTGGCCACCCACCCTCTTGGACCTTCGCTCGCTAACAGCACTCGCCCCAACAGTTTGTTAGAAGCTATACGGGGGGGGGACCTTTGTCTTTGTGTACCTCTGACCATTTCTGTGTATAGTGACTGCCTGTGTCTTGTCGTGCAGAGTCCGGGATTCGCGTCTTCGGAAGACGTGAAGACAGCGTCTGGGCTGTCTGCAGCCGAGAGCCTGGGGCCCAGGGTACGATGAAGAGACACGCGGGGAGAGACGGGGGGGGAGAGACGCGGGGGGGAGAGACACGCGGGGGGGAGAGACACGCGGGGGGGGGGAGAGACGCGGGGGGGAGAGACACGCGGGGGGGGGAGAGACGCGGGGGGGAGAGACACGTGGGGGGAGAGAGACGCGGAGTGGGGAGAGACGCGGGGGGGAGAGAGACGCGGAGTGGGGAGAGACGCGGGGGGGAGAGACACGCGGGGGGAGAGAGACGCGGGGGGGAGAGAGACGCGAGAGGGGGAGAGACGCGGGGGGGAGAGACATGCGGGGGGAGAGAGACGCGGGGGGGGGCAGGGGGGGAGAGACACGGGGGGGGGGGGGCTGGGCTTCACTCTGACCACACCACCCACCACCCTCCTTCATGGGCACCACTACTCGCTAACAGCACTTGCCCCGATGGTCGGTTGAAGGCTACGTGGGGGACCTTTGTCTTTGTGCATTGCAGGTGACGCTGCCCGGGGTGTCGGTGTCGCGTCCCGGAGGTTTGCCCTCTGACCTCGCCCACGACTCTCCAGCCACCGCCGACCTCACGCTCAAGGTGACACGGGGACACGGGGACACGGGGAGAGTAGGGCACGGGGACACGGGGACACGGGGAGAGTAGGGCACGGGGACACGGGGACACGGGGACACGGGGAGAGTAGGGCACGGGGACACGGGGACACGGGGAGAGTAGGGCACGGGGACACGGGGAGAGTAGGGCACAGGGACACGGGGCCACGGGGAGAGTAGGACACGGGGAGAGTAGGGCACGGGGACACGGGGACACGGGGAGAGTAGGACACGGGGACACGGGGAGAGTAGGACACGGGGACACGGGGAGAGTGGGGACACGGGGAGAGTAGGACACGGGGACACGGGGAGAGGGCACGGGGACACGGGGACACGGGGAGAGTAGGGCACGGGGACACGGTGACACGGGGACACGGGGAGAGTAGGGCACGGGGACACGGGGAGAGTGGGGACACGGGGACACGGGGAGAGTAGGACACGGGGGCACGGGGACACGGGGACACGGGGACACGGGGAGAGTAGGACACGGGGGCACGGGGACACGGGGACACGGGGAGAGTAGGGCACGGGGACACGGTGACACGGGGACACGGGGAGAGTAGGGCACGGTGGGAGCGTGGGTGTTGGTGTCACCCCAGTGTTGGTGCCATTATCGTCCTTTGTTCTGCGAAGATACCAGAGTGGCATGGGGTCAGTGTGCGGGTTTTAGTGAAAGTGTGGGTGAGGGGATGTGTGATTGTGGGTGCGTGGTTGGGTGGGTGGGCGAGCGAGTGGGTATGCGTGTGTCTGTGCATGTGTAAACATTGCCACCGGGGAGACAAAGGCGGTCGGGCGTGATGCTGGCCATCACCCCCTCGTGTGCCACAGTGCCGGCCTTCATAGGCGGTCGCTAACGGCACTTGCCCCAGCGGTCTGTTAAAGGCTACACGGGGGATCTTTGTCTTTGTGTGGGGAGCGGT
>NC_083849.1:2066178-2080803 GCF_015708825.2 Lethenteron reissneri
CCTTTAACAGACCGTTGGGGCAAGTGCTGTTAGCTAGCAGCACCTATGAAGGACGGCACGGCACACGAGAGAGGGGAGTGCGGCCGGCGCCACGCCCGGCCACTTTTATCTCCCCAGTGGCGACACTTACTACACACCGCACACAGACTAACCCATACAGAGACTCATGCGGACAGGCGGACACACAGACGAGACAGATGGATAGACAGAAGATCGATGGCTTGATAGATAGACAGATGGATAGACAGATGGACAGTCAAACAGACAAGTGTGTGGACAGAGGCGGTCGGGCGTGGTGCTGGCCACCCACCCCCTCGTGTGCCGTGCCGGCCTTCGTAGGTGCTGCTCGCTAACAGCACTTGCCCCTGCAGTCTGTTCAGGCTATACGGGGGATCTTTGTCTTTTTTTGTGCGGTAGTGTAGCGGTTAGCGCAATGCGCCACGAACCCGGAGACCCGAGTTCGATTCCCGCTCACGGCCAACACCGGTGGCGATTATCTGCACCGGTCCTGGGCCTCCCCTAGGTCGACTCAGCCTCAAAATGAGTACCCGGTGCTGTGTGTAGTAAACGTCGTCACTGCGGAGACAAAGGCGCGTGGTGCTGGCCACCCGTCTCCTCGTGTGCCGTGCCGGCCTTCACAGGTGCTGTTCGCTAACAGCACTTGGCCCGACACTCTGTTAAGGCTACACGGGGGATCTTTGTCTTTGATGGGGGAGACAAAGGCGGCCGGGCGTGGTGCTGGCCACCACCCATCCACCCCCTGTTCTGCGCCAGCCTTCACCAGCTCGCTTAACAGCGCTTGCCCCGACACTCTGTTAAGCCTACACGGGGGCGGTGGGGGTGGGCGATCTTTGTCTGTCCAGGCCTCCCTTGCACCGGCTACTCTGCTCCCCTCCCAACCGGCGCAGCCTCCGTTTGGAATCCGCGCAGCAGCGGCGCCCGCCAAGGTGAGTGGAGGTGTGGGCCCCCCTCTCCCCTCCCCCCGTGCGGCAGAGGTCGCAAACGGGTTTTGATTCCTTACCCGTACCCGGCCGCACCAGGGTCGCAAACGGGTACCCGTACCCGGCCGTACCCGTAGAGACAAGACGTTGGGAAATGAGTGACAAACGGTTACTCACCAGTGACTCACGGCTACCCGTACCCACCTGGGTACGGGTAGCCTCTGCTGTGTGGTCATACGGGGGGGGGGGGGGGGGGGGGTACAGGCGGTAAGGGGAGAGGAGTGAGGAGTGCGATAGAGAGAGAGAGGAGAGAGAGTGGATCACAGTGTGAGAGGAGCTCACAGATTCTAGATTTGAAGCTTTCGTGACTGCAAGGATTCATACTCTTAGTTCTTTCGGTAAAGTCACGTAGGTAAAAAATGAAATTAAAATTAATTAAATGAAATAAAAATCACGACGTTTCGGAGGCAACACAAGTCTCCGTCATCAGGTGGGACCGTCACAGCCAGATTTGCTGCATCAATGATTTTTATTTTATTTTATTAATTTTAATTTCATTTTTTACCTTCGTGACTTTACCGAAAGAACTAAGAGTATGAGCTCACAGATCCCTGAGAGCCCTGGGGTCTCCCGCAAGTCCCATCGTCGGTGAGCCCTCGCGGCAGGCGAGTCTGCGCCAGAGGTCGCAACCGGGTACCCGATACCCGTACCCTACCCGATACCCGGCTACCCGTACCCGGGTAGCCGTTTGCGACCCTGGTGCGGCCGGGTACGGGTAGGCCGTGAGTCACTGGTGAGTCACCGTTTGTCACTCATTTCCCAACGTCTTGAGTCTCTTCTCACAATTCAAGTTCCTAGAATCAACCCACCCGCGCCTGCAACATGGCTTCATCCCAGAGGTCGCAATCGGGTACCCGATACCCGTACCCTACCCGATACCCGGCTACCCGTACCCCACCCCACCACCGGGTACGGGTAGCCGGGTATCGGGTAGGGTACGGTTATCGGGTACCCGGTTGCGACCTCTGCCGGTGCGGTGTTTAAACATCTCCACGGGGGAGACAAAGGCGGTAGGGGATGGTCCTGGCCCTGACTCTGACTCTCACCCCTGACGCTCGCCCTGAGCGACTTTCGTCCCGATCCTCACCCCGACTGTGGCTCTCTCTGTCAGCAGCCGGGGGAGTCGGAGCGAATGGGAGAGGACCTCGGCCAGGGTTCCTCCACCCTCGGCGGCCCGGCCTCCTCCTGCACCTTCAGGTGTGCGCTGACTGTGATTGTGATCGTGGTGGTGGCGCTGACTGCGACGGTAACGGTGGTGGGGTGGCGATTGCGACGGTTGCGATGCTGCCATTCGTGACGGTGATCGTGACGGTGATTGTGATCTTGGTGGTGGTGGCGACTGTGACGGTAACGGTGGTGGGGTGGCGATTGCGATGGTTGCGATGCTGCCATTCGTGACGGTGATCGTGACGGTGACGGTGATTGTGATCGTGGTGGTGGCGGTGACTGCGACGGTAACGGTGGTGGGGTGGCGATTGCCACGGTTGCGATGCTGCCATTCGGGACGGTGATCGTGACGGTGATTGTGGTGGTGGTGGTGGTGATTGTGATCGTGATGATGGCGGTGATTGTGATCGTGGTGGTGGTGATTGTGACCGTGATGAGTCATGATGACGGTGAATTGTGGTGGTGATCGTGACGGTGGCGGTGATTGTGATCGTGGTGGTGATGGTGGTGGCGATTGTGACCGTGACGGTGATGATGGCGGTGATTGTGACAGTGATGGTGATCACGGTGGTGGTGATTGTGACCGTGATGAGTCATGATGGTGGTGATTGTGACGGTGAATTGTGGTGGTGATTGTGACGGTGGCGGTGATTGTGATCGTGGTGGTGGTGGCGATTGTGACCGTGACGGTGATGATGGCAGTGATTGTGACAGTGATGGTGATCACGGTGGTGGTGATTGTGACCGTGATGAGTCATGATGGTGGTGATTGTGACGGTGAATTGTGGTGGTGATCGTGACGGTGATTGTGATCGTGGTGGTGGCGGCGATTGTGACCGTGACGGTGATGATGGCGGTGATTGTGACAGTGATGGTGATCACGGTGGTGGTGATTGTGACCGTGATGAGTCATGATGGTGGTGATTGTGACGGTGAATTGTGGTGGTGATCATGACGGTGATTGTGATCGTGGTGGTGGCGGCGATTGTGACCGTGACGGTGATGATGGCGGTGATTGTGACAGTGATGGTGATCACGGTGGTGGTGATTGTGACCGTGATGAGTCGTGATGGTGGTGATTGTGACGGTGAATTGTGGTGGTGATAGTTCATACCTTCAGCCCTGCTGAAGGTATGAACTGCGTGTTCCCGAAACGTGGAAGGGGGGAAAAAAACCGGGAGCCGCTGTGACCTCGTTCGATCCTCTGACCCCCCCCCGACCCCCCCTGACCCGCCCCCCCAGGACGGCCGGGCTGACCCCCCAGACGACCGCGGTGGTGACGGTGACGGCGTCCGGTGGTGCCGGGCCGCCGGCGGCGACGACTGCCGCCCCCCCCCCACCGTGCTTCCCCAAGCACCCGGGAGCCGGAGCCGTGAGGGTCGGGGGGCCGCCCCCTTACCCCCCGCACTACCTCCCCACACAGGTGAACCGCGCCTTTGAACCAGAGGTCACAAACGGGTTTTGATTTCGTACCCGTACCTGTACCCTACCCGTACCCTACCCGTACCCTACCCGTACCCTACCTGTACCCGTACCTGTACCCGTACCCGTACCTGTACCCGTACCTGTACCCGTACCCGGCCGCACCAGGGTCGCAAACGGGTACCCGTACCATACCCGATACCCAGCTACCCATACCCGGCCGGGTATCGGGTAGGGTACGGGTACCCGTTTGCGACCTCTGGGATGAAGCCATGTCTTGGCCCCTGACTCAGAGGTCGCAAACGGGTTTTGATTCCTTACCCGTACCCGGCCGCACCAGGGTCGCAAATGGGTACCCGCACCCGTACCTGGCCGGGTACGGGTAGCCGTTCCCGTACCCTACCCGAAATGAGTGACAAACGGTGACTCACCAGTGACTCACGGCCTACCCGTACCCGTACCCGGCCGCACCAGGGTCGCAAACTGGTACCTGTACCCATACCCGGCCGGGTATGGGTAGCCGGGTATCGGGTAGGGGTACGGGTATCGGGTACCCGGTTGCGACCTCTGCTGTGAACCGGTGCCGGGGGGGGACACCGCCCCCCCCCCCCCACACCTGTCGCCCCTCCCCTAGGTCGACCCAGCATCGAACGAGTACCTCGTGCGGTGTGGTAAACGTCGCCACCGGGGAGACAAAAGCGGCCGGGCGTACGTGGGTCTGGTCACGCCTCCCACCCCCCCCATCGTAGCCGCCGCCGCGCCGTGCCGGCATTCACAGGGGCTATTCGCTAACGGCACTTGCCCGAAACAGCCTGCGAGAGGTTATACCAGGGGTCGGCAACCAAAATAACAAGAAGAGCCATTTCTTTCCAATTCGGTACAAAATTCAGTATTTCAAGAGCCGCAATGCATCTGAGTACATACTGTACATACGTACTCATCGTCAAGAAGCAGCCCGTAAAGAGCCGCATGCGGCTCCGGAGCCGTAGGTTGCCGACCCCTGGGCTATACCGACAGAGAGGGGACATTTGTCTTTGTGTGTGTGGGGTCAACGGGGGGGGGTAGGGTTAGGGCGGGGGGGTCAGCGGGGGGGGGGGGGGTCGGGAAGATGCAACCAAAGTTCCAGTCGGGGCAGCGATAGATAATCCCTGAACCAACGAAGCGTGTGTGTGTCCCCCTCACCCCCCCTCTGCCCCCCCCCCTCACCCCCCTCCCCACATGGCAGGCCATGCCCCAGCCGGCGCTGCTGCGCCAGACGGTGCGTCCCGCCCAGGGCACCACCTTCCCCGCGCCCATCCAGCGCCCGCCACCGCCGACGCCTCAGCCGCGGGTGGCGACTCCGCCGCAGCAGCAGCAGCAGCCGCAGCAGCAGCAGCAGCAACAGCCGCAGCTGCAGCAACAGCATCAACAGCAACCACAGCAGCAGCAGCAACAGCAGCAGCAGCCGTCGTCAGCTCCGCCGGGCGGTTCCATCGCGGCCCGGTTCACCAGACCGCCCAGTGGCGGCGGCGGTCAGCAGCCCGCAGCGCTGCCCCCCGCTCAGCAGCAGGAGCAGCAGCAGGAACAGCAGCAGCAGCAGGAGCAAGCGGCCGCGCTAGCGCCGGTGGGCAGCCGAGTGGCGGTGTCGTCGTCGTCGCCACCGCCGTTCGTCAACCCGCGCGAGATGAAGGTGAGAGGGAGGGCGGTTCGGTGGAACGTGGCGCGCTCTGCCGCCGCCACGGTGACGCTCGCTCACGGCGCTCGCCCCGACGGTCTGTTTGGTGATGGCGGTGATCGCGACGGGGCGGTGGCGATGGGGGTGGTGGGGGCAGCGATCGTAGTTGTGACGCCGTCTCTCTCCCCCCCCTCTCTCCTCTCCTCTCTCCACCAGGCCAAGCAGCGAGCTGAGGTTCTGCAGTCGACCCAGAAATTCTTCGCCGGGCAGCAGCAGCAGCATCATCAGCAGCAGCACCATCAGCACCATCAGCACCATCAGCAGCAGCATCAGCAGCAGCAGGGCAAGCCTGGCACGCAACCACCGGCCTCCTCCACCGCCGAACAAACCCACGATCAGCAGGCCGCTTGCCCCGCCGACGGGGCCACGGTGGCCCCCGGCGTTCCAAGCGGTGACGGCGGCGGTGCCGCCGTCACCGTCGCCGGCAACGACGCCACCGACGTCCACCAGGGGCCGCTGCCGCCGTGCGGGAAGCCGGCACGGACGGGCCCCATCAAGCCGCAGCTCGGCGCGAGGGCCGCCGGCGATCAGGAGGAGTTGCCCTGACGACCACGACCACGGCGACGAGGAGGTGGTGGTGGAGGTGGTGGAGGAGGTGGAATGAAGGAGGAGCCAGGGGCGGGGGGTGGTAGGAAGGAGGAAGAAATGAAGACGGTCCAGCTTTTTCAAGGCTTGTGGCCCCCATCATCCGGTGGATGAAGATGACGAGGGTGGGGGGAGGTAGGGAGCCGGAGGGAATGGCGGCGGCGGTCACGTTGGCGGTTTTTGCCGCGTCGTCACCGCTCGCCCCGCGGGGAGGGAGGGAGGAGGGAGGGAGGGAGGAGGGAGTGACGCTAGTCCTCCGCTCGACGTTCCCACAAGGAAGTCCTCTTTATCGGTGACACGCACGGCACGCGCGAACGCGTGCCGTGCGGTTTCCCCCGGCATCCAGGAGAACCGCCACCACCCCTCTCCCCCCCCCCGTCCCCCGGCCTTCCGCGGGAATTCCGCACGGATGGATTCCGGGTTCCGTACGGGTGGATCGATGTTGCTGTGCTGCCAGCACTGTACAGTGCCGCCCCCCCCCCCCCCCACACACCCACCCACCTCCCGTGCCCCCGTAGCCCGGGGACTCTTGTTGCAGTCTTGCAGGCATCTCTGCGTGGATCGCCAACCCCTGCCCCCCCCCCCCCCACACACATCCCCCCTCACCCCCCCCCCCTCACCACCCCCCCCCCCCGGCCCCCGTTGAGTTAAGCGACGGGTTTTGGGTCAGTCCCCTTTGACCTTTCTCCTGTTGTGTTTCCCAGGCGTGTTCCGGTTTTGTTTGTTAGCGTTTTAATTTTAAACCTTAGACTTAGCTTTTTTATATATATATTAATGTAACCGTGTTGTTTATTATTATTATTATTTTGTTTTGCCCCCTCCCTCCCCCCCCCTTTATCACTTGACGCCACCGCCACCGACATCACCACCGCCACCACCGCCACCACCACCACTACAACCACTGCTACCGCCACTGCCAACACCGTTACCGCCACCACCACCACTATTACCACCACTACCGCCGCCACCGTCACGGTGACTGCCCCCCCCATTCCGGAGATGGTGGCGGCGGCGGTCACGATGGCGGCGGTCAGTCGCTCGACGTCCTCACAACGGGACGTGGTGGCCCCCCCCACCCCCCCCCCACCGCACCCCCCACCGCCCCCCACCCCCACCGCGCCCCCCCCCCACCCACCGTTCCTCCGTGTCCGTCCAAGGGGGGGCGATGGCGAGCGGCACGGATCGACGGGGGGCCAACGCTTCGCAACGTACGGGCCAGAGTGGAGGGTCGTGTGTGTGGCTGGGGGTCGCGGACGCGGTGAACTTTTTGAACCTTGGAACGCCTCTCGCACAAAGCTCGGGGTCGGATGGATGTGTGGCGCCGCGGTCGGCCTGACTCGGCTCCGGGGGGGGGGCACGCGACCCCTCCGTCAACTCCTCTCCTCGCTCCTCTCCGCGTCCCGTCCGGCTTGCGACGGAGCGACGACATTTATTTAAAAAATCTCGAACGAAGCGGTTGTCGTCGTCGTCGTCGTCGTCTTCATCGTCGTCGTCGTCGTCATGGCGACGGCAGCCTTCCCCCGCGCCCACCGTGCTCGGTGTTGGCGGAGGGAGTCGTCACCACGAGACTGGAGGGAGCACGCAGACACAGTGACCCATCACACAAACACACACAGTGGCCGATTGCACACACACACACACAGTGACCCATCACACAAACACACACAGTGGCCGATTGCACACACACACACACGGTGACCCATCACACAAACACACACAGTGGCCGATTGCACACACACACACACGGTGACCCATTGCACACACACACGCAGCGACCCATTGCACACACACACGCAGCGACCCATTGCACACACACACGCAGCGACCCATTGCACGCACACACACACGCAGCGACCCATTGCACGCACGCGCACACGCAGTGACCCATTGCACACACACACACACGCAGCGACCCATTGCACGCACGCGCACACGCAGTGACCCATTGCACACACACACACGCAGCGACCCATTGCACACACACACGCAGCGACCCATTGCACGCACGCGCACACGCAGTGACCCATTGCACACACACACACACGCAGTGACCCATTGCACGCACACACACACGCAGTGACCCATTGCACACACACACAGTGACACACAGCGCATGTTGTTTTGCCCGAACCGCGACGTTGAGAAGAGAGGAAAAACGACGGGGAGAGAGAGAGAGAGAGACGGAGAGAGAGGGAAAATACAATCGCCTCCGCTCACGTTTTCGTTGTCACCATCCTCTCGGATTGCCACGAGCGACGGTGAAAGGAGGACGAGACGGAATCGTCACCGCTCGGCTCACGGTTCAAACAGAACCGCTGCTGCTGCTGCGGCTACGACTACGGGGGCAGCGGTGGGGAGGGTGGACTTCAGCGGTGTGGGGAGGGTGGACTTCGGCCGGAGGTCGTGCCGTGGGTCATCACGACTGATCGCAGCGGCGATCGCCGCCCCGAAAATAGTCGCGACACGAAGCAGCTCGGCCGTTTCCTTTCCGCGCAGTGGCAGCGTGCGCGCGTGTACATGTACGCGTGAGCGTGTACATGTATCCGCGCGCGTGTACATGTATGTATGCATGCGCGTGTACATGTATCCGCGCGCGTGTACATGTATGTATGCATGCGCGTGTACATGTATCCGCGCGCGTGTACATGTATGTATGCATGCGCGTGTACATGTATCCGCGCGCGTGTACATGTATGCGTGCACGTGCGTGTGCACGAGCCCCGCTTTTTGCATTGGTATTTAACCCGTCCCCTTGTGTGTGCGTGTGCAGTCACGGGGTTGGGGTTGGCGCGGGTTAACTGAACGTGACCAGCGCCGCCGCGGTGAATGTTCCTTCCCACGTGTCTCTGACCTCCCCTGACTCTCCCATGACCCCCACATGACCCCCACCCCTGCGTGTTCCGGTCACGACATTTCACAGGTAGACGGGCGTCCGAGACTGGACATTCTCAAGGGTGGCTCCATTGCTCAGCGAATTTTTTTTGTCGTTTCTGGCTTTTTATTTGACGACGACGGTGACGACGACACTGCCCGGCAGTCGCCGTTCGTTTCACGGCGGCACTCACCCCCACCTCATGGGACAGACAAAGGGGGGGTCCCCCCGCCTGCTTTCCCGCCCTGGGAATGTGGAATTTCCCCCACGCGCTCCGTTCTCAGCGTAGCAGTGCGGCCGAGACGTCCGCTTCTGCAACCACCCCCCCCCCCCCCCCCCCCCCGGTTTGGATTTTGTAAGAGTCAAAGTTCTTTGGGAGGTGGAAAAATTTAAACGCCCCCCCCCCCCCCCCCGGGTTTTTGACTCCATCTCCTGGACTCGGCACGTCAAGTTTTGAGTCACACCCCCGGGGTCCGACCCCATCGACTGGTAGAGAGGGGGAGATGTGGTCTCCCTCGCCCCGGGTACGCAAGAGGTCGTGGGTTCGATCCCGAACCTGACGATGCCTGCTGTAGATTTGGAGTCTGTGTGTCTCTCATCATTATCACGGTGGCTAGGAGATGTTAACTACCTCGCCTGGTACGCAGGAGGTCGTGGGTTCGATCCCGAACCTGACGATGCCCGCTGCTGTAGATTTGGAGTCTGCGTCTCTCTCTTCTCACACCCCACCCTCTCCCTCCTCACCCCCCACCGTGGTGATCGCATGGAGTCATCTCCGGTCTTTCCCAGGGTCCACACATTTACAATCGACAAACGTGCGTTTATCAGAGTATTTGGGCTACCGCTGTAATTTTTTTGCGCGTGATGACGAGCCGCTAAGTTGAGCTTATCCACTTGTGGGCCAGGCCGCGTCTTAAAAAGAGCTCTAGAGCTCAGTGAGCTTTAGTTGATGAAATAAAAAAAATCAAGTTTAGCTTGAGTATGGGTTACTCAAAACCTCTTTCCAGGATGGTTTGGCCAGCGTAGGAGAGGCCAAAATTGCCCCCGTCTCACAGAGCTCCCTCTGGCGGGAGACACTTCCGCCAGCAGGGGGGGTGAGGGAGCAGTTGCGGGGATGCACCTTTGATTTTTTTTTAAATTGGGAACATTTCCCCTTGGTCGACCATGTTGCCTAGGGGACATCGTGGCGGCCATGATGCCTGGGGGACATCGTGGCGGCCATGATGCCTGGGGGACATCGTGGCGGCCATGTTGCCTGGGGGACATCGTGGCGGCCATGTTGCCTGGGGGACATTGTGGCGGCCATGTTGCCTGGGGGACATGACGGCCATGTTGCGTGGGGGACATCGTGGCGGCCATGTTGCCTGGGGGACATCGTGGCGGCCATGATGCGTGGGGGACATCGTGGCGGCCATGTTGCCTGGGGGACATGACGGCCATGTTGCGTGGGGGATTTCTCATCGGCCATCTTGCTTGGGGGTGGCAGGCGGGGGGGACATCATGGCGGCCATGTTGCTTGGGGGGGGGGTTGTCTTCTTGGCAGCTAATTGGCCGGTGCGGTGGGTGTGGTCACATGCTCCCGAGCAACTGCTCTTGGGCTTTATTTACTTTAGATTTGAAGCTTTCGTGACTGCAAGGATTCATACTCTTGTTTTTTTCGGTAAAGTCACGTAGGTAAAAAATGTAATTAAAATTAATAAAAATAAAATAATTGTATTTTTATTAATTTTAATACTCAAAGTTTTTTGGGTAAAGTCACGTAGGTAAAAAAATGAAATTTAAATTAATAAAAATATTTTTATTTTTATTAATTTTTAATTAAAATTAATACAAATGTAATCATTTTATTTTATTTTTATTAATTTTTAATTAAAATTAATAAAAATAAATAATTTTATTTTTATTAATTTTAATTTCATTTTTTTACCCACGTGACTTTCCCCAAAAAAACTTAAGAGCATTTATTTACTTTGAGTAACGATCCCTTTTCTCTTAGGACATTTCGGACCCTCGCTACGACAAATCTTTACGGAGCCTTTTCTACGCTTTGGGGGGGGGGCCAGCACGGATGCTTTTACGACGCCGATTCTCAACGCGGGTCCACTCGGCCCCTCGCAGAGTCACGGGAGGAAATTCCACATTCCAAATGGTGGCGAGAGCGAGAGTGGGACATACGCGGCAGAGAAAGGGGCAATTTTTTTTTTGACCGATCGCTGGAATCGTTTGGTGGATCGCGGGGAGCGACATTACGGGGCCGGGGAGTGGATCATGTCGATGCTTATTGGTTGCGTAGCTCCCACGAGCAGCTGTGTGCGTGCGTGTCCTTGGGGGGGGGGGGGGGGGGGTGGATTGTGTCTTCGACGAATCGTAATATCGGCGCGGCGCAGGGGAACCACTCGCGAGAGGAATTTGGCTGAAAAATGTACAAATGAAATCGAAATAAAAACCTCAAAACAAGTTTATTACTATTGAAAGCTTCTTTCGTGACTTGCAGGGATTCATCTTCTTGGTTCTTTCGGTTAATGCCACGTAGAAGGGAAATGAAGTCATAAAAATAACCCATAATAAAATAATTATATTATTTTGCTATGCTTTGTTTTTAGAAGGGAAATAAAACATGATAAAATATTTTATTATGTTTTATTTATTTCGGTAAAGTCACGTAGAAGGGAAATAATAAAATAGAAATAAAACATAAAATATAATATTTTATTTATTATGTTTTATTTTTATTTTATTATTTCCCTTCTACGTGACTTTACCGAAAGAACCAAGAAGAAGAGTTGTTTCTTTTTGTTAGCATTTCGACTGCTTGTGTTGTGGCTATTGCAAACATGATGCCTCGTATAAACGTGTCAGTTTATTACTGCCGCCGTCGCACTTTGGTGGTGCCAGCGTAAGTTATGGGTTTGGGGAGCGCGATTGGAGTTGCAGGAGTATACACGTCGTGGGCGAGAGCGGCGGTGGGGAGAGTGGACATGCCGCGTGGTCACCAGAGGTCGCAACAGGGTACCCGATACCCGGCTACCCGTACCCAGCCGGGTACGGGTAGCCGTTTGCGACCCTGGTGCGGCCGGGTACGGGTAGACCGTGAGTCACTGGTGAGTCACCGTTTGTCACTCATTTCCCAACGTCTTGTCTCTTCTCACAATTCAAGTTCCTAGAATCAACCCACCCGCGCCTGCAACGTGGCTTCATCCCAGAGGTCGCAATCAGGTACCCGATACTCGTACCCTACCTAATACCCGGCTACCCGGCCAGGTACGGGTACGGGTACCCGTTTGCGACCCTGGTGCGGCCGGGTACGGGTAAGGAATCAAAACCCGTTAGCGACCTCTGGTGGTCACTAGGTCAAGAAGCTGGCGATGTCGTCGTCCTTGATCTCGGCTTCGTCCCATGGTCCGTGGATATTGCTAAGTGGGCGGAGGGGAGAGGTGGTGGGGGGGGGGGAGAGATTTCACAATTTAACGGAAGACGAGGAAGCAAATGGATAAGTATAACCCGTAAAAACAAAGTTTTTCACTCTAAATCCTTTATATGCGTTGCGGCTAGAGTCCTCTCGTCCTCTGGCTTGAGATGGCTGCCACCTATGGGTCAGATGATTGTCTGCCAGTATTAAGCAATTGGTAATTAAATATTTGTTTTCCCTAACCAGAGACAGCTTTCCTTACAGCCCAGTCTCATACAGTGTTCGACAAGGCGCGCAGTTCAGAGGCAACGCACCATCAGAGTAATGAGGGCTCATTTGCCGGTACCAAAATATAATCGGGTTTCTCCCCTTTTTTCTGGCAACAATACTTGACTGCAAGTATTGTGGTTAATGTAAACATTGACCCCTTGCAAAAGGTTTCAGTTTTGTTGCCAGAAAAAAGGGGAGAAACTCCTATTACTATATTTTGTTACATGATGTGGATGTCACGTATAAGGGAAATCCACATCATGTACCAAAATATAGTAATAAGGGTTTTTCCCCCTTTTTCTGGCAACAAAACTGAAACCTTTTGCAAGGGGTCATGTTTACATTAACCACAATACTTGCAGTCAAGTATTGTTGCCAGAAAAAAGGGGAGAAACCCGATTATATTTTGGTACCGGCAAATGAGCCCTCATTACTCTGATGGTGCGTTGCCTCTGAACTGCGCGCCTTGTCGAACACTGTATGAGACTGGGCTGTAAGGAAAGCTGTCTCTGGTGAGGACCAATCAGTTTCAAGGACAGTGCATACATTATCAGAGTTGTGTTTTTTTTGTTTGCATTCTGACCGCAGGTATTGTGGTTAATATGCAAACATGATCCTCTGTAAAAATGTGCGCCTTTTGGCGTCATCTGGTCCAACACCATGTGAGACTAGGCTCTTAAGGAAAGCTGTCTCGGGTGTGGACCAATCAACTTCAAGGACAGTGCATACATTATCAGAGTTGTGTTTTTTGTTTGCATTATGACTGCAGGTATCGTGGTCTATGCAAACATGACTCCTTGTAAAAAAGGTGTCAGTTTTGTTGCCAGATAGAAGGGTTAAAAACCAATTATCATATTTTTTACTGGCAAATGAGGTTCCAAAGGTGTCAGTTTTGTTGCCAAAAATAGGGTACAAAACCTATTCATATATTTTGTTACTGGCAAAGGAGGCCTCGTGATGAAGGAAACAAACACTTTGTTGGTGTGTTAACAAGATTAACAAGTGAACCAGACGGATTAACACGACTCTAGTTGGGGACTCCCCTTTGGTTCTTTCGGTAAAGTGACGTAGAAAGAAAAGAAAATAAATCGTGGAATACGACGTTTCGATTGAAACACAAGCAACCGTCATCAGGTAGAACTGAATTTGAGAGCGAGACAATACACAGACACGGAGACAAACAGACAGACACACAAGCAGAGAGAGACAACACAGAGAGACACACAAAGACACAACACAGACAGAGACACACAGAGGGAGACACACAGAGAGAGACATACAGACAACACAGAGACACAAAGAGACACACACAACATAGACACACAGAGAGAGACAACACAGAGACACAACATAAACACACAACATAGACACACAGACGACACAGAGAGACAACAGACACACAGAGAGAGACAACACAGACACAGAGAGAGACAACACAGAGACAACATAGAGACGCACAAGCAGAGAGAGACAACACAGAGACACACACAGAGAGACAGAGACACAAGCAGATAGTGACAACACAGAGACAGAGACACAACATAGACACACAGAGACACACACAGAGAGAGACACACACAGACACAACATAGACACACAAGCAGAGAGAGACAACACAGAGAGAGACACAGACACACAAGCAGAGAGAGACAACACAGAGACACACAGAGGCGTGTCGAGGCTGAGTGGATCTAGGCGCGGGCTCGCTCACTCCTTGGAGGGCTGCAGGGCCACGTGGGCGAGTGGCGCCAGCAGGGTGGGCACGGCGAGCAGAGAGAGACACACACAGACACACAGAGACACACAGAGAGACACACAGACACACACAGACACACAGAGAGAGACACACACAGAGAGAGACACACACAGAGACAACACAGACACACAGAGAGAGAGACACACAGACACACACAGACACACAGAGAGAGACACACACAGAGAGAGAGAGACACACACACAGAGACACAGAGACACACACAGAGAGACACACAGACACAGAGAGAGAGACACACACAGACACACAGAGACACACAGAGACACACAGACACACACAGAGAGAGACACACACAGAGACACACACAGAGAGACACACACAGAGACAACACAGACACACAGAGAGAGAGACACACAGACACACACAGACACACAGAGAGAGACACACACAGAGAGAGAGAGACACACACAC
>NC_083849.1:2088180-2124148 GCF_015708825.2 Lethenteron reissneri
CCTTCTCCCCTCCCTCTCCTCCCTCCCTCCCCTCCCTCCCTCCCTCTTCTCCCTCCCTCCACTCCCATCTCCCTCCCCTCCCTTGCTCGCTCCCCCAGCAGTCAACCCATAGCACCTGCAGGGTCTGTCCCATGACCTCCTCCTGCACCTAGCCTGGCACAGCAGTCAACCCGTGGCACCTGGGTCTGTCCCGTGACCTCCTCCTGCATCTAGCCTGGCACAGCAGTCAACCCATAGCACCTGCAGGGTCTGTCCCATGACCTCCTCCTGCACTTAGCCTGGCACAGCAGTCAACCCATAGCACCTGCAGGGTCTGTCCCATGACCTCCTGCACCTAGCCTGGCACAGCAGTCAACCCATAGCACCTGCAGGGTCTGTCCCATGACCTCCTCCTGCACCTAGCCTGGCACAGCAGTCAACCCATAGCACCTGCAGGGTCTGTCCCATGACCTCCTCCTGCACTTAGCCTGGCACAGCAGTCAACCCATAGCACCTGCAGGGTCTGTCCCGTGATCTCCTCCTGCACCTAGCCTGGCACAGCAGTCAACACATAGCACCTGGGTCTGTCCCGTGACCTCCTCCTGCACCTAGCCTGGCACAGCAGTCAACCCATAGCACCTGCAGGGTCTGTCCCGTGACCTCCTGCACCTAGCCTGGCACAGCAGTCAACCCATAGCACCTGCAGGGTCTGTCCCATGACCTCCTCCTGCACCTAGCCTGGCACAGCAGTCAACCCATAGCACCTGCAGGGTCTGTCCCATGACCTCCTGCACCTAGCCTGGCACAGCAGTCAACCCATAGCACCTGCAGGGTCTGTCCCGTGATCTCCTCCTGCACCTAGCCTGGCACAGCAGTCAACCCATAGCACCTGCAGGGTCTGTCCCGTGATCTCCTCCTGCACCTAGCCTGGCACAGCAGTCAACACATAGCACCTGGGTCTGTCCCGTGACCTCCTCCTGCACCTAGCCTGGCACAGCAGTCAACCCATAGCACCTGCAGGGTCTGTCCCGTGACCTCCTGCACCTAGCCTGGCATAGCAGTCAACCCATAGCACCTGCAGAGTCTGTCCCGTGATCTCCTCCTGCACCTAGCCTGGCACAGCAGTCAACCCATGGCACCTGGGTCTGTCCCGTGACCTCCTGCACCTAGCCTGGCACAGCAGTCAACCCATAGCACCTGCAGGGTCTGTCCCGTGATCTCCTCCTGCACCTAGCCTGGCACAGCAGTCAACCCATAGCACCTGCAGGGTCTGTCCCGTGATCTCCTCCTGCACCTAGCCTGGCACAGCAGTCAACCCATAGACACCTGGGTCTGTCCCGTGACCTCCTGCATCTAGCCTGGCACAGCAGTCAACCCATAGACACCTGGGTCTGTCCCGTGATCTCCTGCACCTAGCCTGGCACAGCAGTCAACCCATAGACACCTGGGTCTGTCCCGTGACCTCCTGCATCTAGCCTGGCACAGCAGTCAACCCATAGACACCTGGGTCTGTCCCGTGACCTCCTGCATCTAGCCTGGCACAGCAGTCAACCCATAGCACCTGGGTCTGTCCCGTGACTTCCTGCACCTAGCCTGGCACAGCAGTCAACCCATAGACACCTGGGTCTGTCCCGTGATCTCCTGCACCTAGCCTGGCACAGCAGTCAACCCATAGCACCTGGGTCTGTCCCGTGACCTCCTCCTGCACCTAGCCTGGCACAGCAGTCAACACATGGCACCTTGGTCTGTCCCGTGACCTCCTCCTGCACCTAGCCTGGCACAGCAGTCAACACATGGCACCTTGGTCTGTCCCGTGACCTCCTCCTGCACCTAGCCTGGCACAGCAGTCAACACATGGCACCTTGGTCTGTCCCGTGACCTCCTCCTGCACCTAGCCTGGCACAGCAGTCAACCCATAGCACCTGGGTCTGTCCCGTGACCTACTCCTGCACCTAGCCTGGCACAGCAGTCAACCCATGGCACCTGGGTCTGTCCCGTGACCTCCTGCACCTAGCCTGGCACAGCAGTCAACCCATAGCACATGGGTCTGTCTCGTGACCTCCTGCAAGGTCTGTCCCGTGACCTCCTCCTGCACCTAGCCTGGCACAGCAGTCAACCCATGGCACCTGGGTCTGTCCCGTGACCTCCTCCTGCAATTTTTTGAGTACGCATCTGCGAGCCCAGAAACACGAGTTTGATTCCCGACAATGGCTGATATCACCGGTGAGTGATCTTCTGAACAGGTCCTGAGCCTCCCCAAGGTCCACTCGGCCTCAAACGAGTGCCTGGTTGTGCTGTCGTAGTGTGCCGTCAACATCAGCACCGGGGAGACAAAGGCGGCCGGGCGCGGTGCTGGCCACCCAGCCCCCTCGTGTGCCGTTTTTAGCCTTCGTAGGTGCTGCTCGTTAACAGCACTTGCCCCAACAGTCTGTTGAGGCTACACGGGTGGTCTTTGGTGGTAGTAGGGGGGGGGGTCCCCAAGGGGTTTACGTGACAGACGACAAATGGGAAAAGCCACCAGCCCTGCCGTGGTGGTAGTGGGGGGGTCCCCAGGGGGTTTACGTGACGGACGGCAACTGGGCAAAGCCACCAGCCCTACCGTGGTCGTGGGGGGGGGGGTCCCCAAGGGGTTTACGTGACAGACGACAGCTGAGCAAAGCCATCAGCCCTACCGTGGTGGTGGTGGAGGGGTCCCCAAGGGGTTTACGTGACGGACAACAACTGGGCAAAGCTACTAGCCCTGCCGTGGTGCTGGTGGAGGGGTCCCCAAGGGGTTCACGTGACGGACGACAACTGGGCAAAGCCACTAGCCCTGCCGTGGTGGTGGTGGGGGGGGTCCCCAAGGGGTTTACGTGACAGACGACAAATGGGCAAAGCCACTCGCCCTACCGTGGTGGTGGTGGTGGTGGAGGGGTCCCCAGGGGGTTTGCGTGACGGACAACAGCTGGGCAAAGCCACTAGCCCTGCCGTGGTGGTCGTGGGGGGGGGGGGTCCCCAAGGGGTTTACGTGACGGACGACAGCTGAGCAAAGCCACTAGCCCTGCCGTGGTGGTAGTAGGGGGGTCCCCAAGGGGTTTGCGTGACGAACGACAATTTTTAATGTGCTGTGCAGGATGGAGGGAGCTCTGTAGAGCGCAGCGAGAGTGGTGGGTGTTTGGCCTGCTCTTCCACACCGACCAGTAACGTCTGGGGAGGTGGGAATGGCCCACATTGTTTCCGTACCGCACGTGACCTGCCGTGTCTGGCTTTCAGGAGGGTTACTGCTGCATTTCAGAATCAGAAAGTAAAATAAAAATCACGACGTTTCGGAGGCAACACAAGCTTCCGTCTTCAGGTGGAACCGTCACAGCCACGCTTGCTGTATCAAGTAAATGAGAGATTTCGATTTAAAGCTTCTTTCGTGACTGCAGGGATTCATCTTCTTGGTTCTTTCGGTAAAGTCATCACGTAGAATGGAAATAATAAAATAATGAAAATAAAACATAATAAAATAATTCTCACGACGTTTCGGCCACAACGCAAGCAGCCGTCCTCAGGTAGAGAACAGGTCTACGACAGAATCCCTGCAGTAACGAAAGCTTTAAATCGGAAGCGTTCCAAATCGTTGGGAGATCAAAACCGAAAATTGTAGACCTCTGTCTGGCCACGTCCGACGTTTTAACCAGGACCCAAATTCTATGCCTTCGTGAGGGTACCGCCGCAAAATTCAGAATCGGAATATTTATTGATTCTGCAGGAGGAATCCGAGGAGCTATAAAGCTCTTTTTACTCAGATGTCCCAGTAGGGGCACAGAAAAAAGACACGATGGCAGTGCACAGTACCAGACAGGCAAAGCCGCACTCACTAAAAGTATTAACTTGTTATTCAGAAACGACCCTGGCCACATACAAAATAAATAGCTCAACAAAGTGTGCCCCCATCATTTGGACATGTGTAGCAGCCAAAGTCATCGAAAAAATTAACCCGTAAAAACAAAGTTTTTCACTATAAATCCTTTATATGCGTGGCATCGGTTTTATTTTATTATTCATTTCTGTTTTTCTTGAGTAAGAGTTTCATTTTTATCACATTGGTATTTTAAATTAAATATGAAATTTTTTTTTTCCTAAAAAGTGGAAAATTTTGGAAAAAAGTGTTCACGAAAATAAATTGTCACGCACAACGAGTCTGTGTGCAAAATGTCAGCTCGATTGGATCACGGGAAGTGGGTTAAAAGACGACCGAAAGATTTGCACGGTCGTAAGCGCGCAAGCAAGCAAGCAAGTGAACTTAATATAAAGGATTTAAAAATCAGAGGACCTGGAGAGAGCTCAACCATACCACCAGCGCGCTGCACAGATGGATTTACGAATCCAGAACGCTGCACAGATGGATTTACGAGAAATGTAGCATGTTGTCTTGAGATTTTAGAATGTCAAATTAAACGTGAAAAATAAATGTAATACCCCTGTTTAAAAAAATACGTGACCGGGGCTGTTGATCGTGTTGTTTTGTTATAGAATTAAGACTCAGACGTGAGAATAATCGAACGTCATACGACTCGTATATAATTATTTATACCTAGAAATGTATAAGAATTGCCCATTAAACTCGGAAGGGGTTTGGCCAACTCCTCATGCCCATATATGGAAGTGGCTTTTGTGGGCGTTTCCATTAGGGATGTGGGGGGCGGGGCACCAGAAATGGGCGTGGTTTATGCTAATTAGGGGAGGGGCGAAAACGCCTCTACGTCGACTTGAAGCTTTCGTAACTGCGGGAATTCATATTCTTGGGTCTTTCGGTAAATATAAAAAAAAACTAAGAAAATAACAAAAAATAACAACACGAGCGTTCGTCATCGAGAAGGAAAAATTAACCCGTAGAAACAAAGTTTTTCACTATAAATCTTTTATATGCGTGGCATCGGTTTTATTTCATTATCCATTTCTGTTTTTCTTGAGTAAGAGTTTCATTTTTTTCACATTGGTATTTTAAATTAAATATGAAATTTTTTTTCCCTAAAAAGTGGAAAATTTGGGAACATTTTTTTTCACGAAAATTAATTGTCACGCACAACGAGTCTGTGTGCAAAATGTCAGCTCGATTGGATCACGGGAAGTGGGTTAAAAAACGACCGAAAGATTTGCACGGTCGTAAGCGCGTAAGCAAGCAAGCAAGTGAACTTAATATAAAGGATTTAAAAAATTAACCCGTAAAAACTAAGTTTTTCACTCTAAATCCTTTATATGCGTGGCGGCTAGAGTCCTCTCGTCCTCTGGCTTGAGATGGCTGCCACCTATGGGTCAGATGATTGTCTGCCAGTATTAAACAATTGGTAATTAAATATTTGTAAAAAATTCCATAAACAGTGTAAAATTTTTGAAATTTTTTTTCCACGAAAATGTATTGTCACGCACAACGAGTCTGTGTGCAAAATGTCAGCTCGATTGGATCACGGGAAGTGGGTTAAAAAACGACTGAAAGATTTGCACGGTCGTAAGCGCGTAAGCAAGCAAGCAAGTGAACTTAATATAAAGGATTTAAAAAGACGACGCTTGCGATAGAAACGTCCTAGTTTTTTGTTTGTTATTTTTCGTGATTTTTTTTGTTATTTTCTTTGAATCTCTTAGGGGGGGGGGGGTCAGATATTTGTGACGATGTGTGACGAGGGAGGCGGGGGGGGTTGAGAAATGTGACGTCACATCAAAATGGGCAACTTTAAATAAATTTAGACAACACGTTCTACTTAGTTAAATAGACTTTGTAATAAATGTTTTCTCCTACAACATCAGAGTGCAACGCCACATTAAATACGCACTACGATGACAATAAATTTTGATTTAAAGCTTTCGTGACTGCAGGGATTCATCTTCTTGGTTCTTTCGGTAAAGTCACGTAGAAGGGAAATAATAAAATAACAAAAATAAAACATAACAAAATACAATAGTTGACAATAGTTTAAAGCGATTTGAAGCATCTTCTTGGTTCTTTCGGTAAAGTCATCACGTAGAAGGGAAGTAATAAAATAATAAAAATAAAACATAGTAAAATAATTCTCACGACGTTTCGGCCACAACGCAAGCAGCCGTCCTCAGGTGAAGACCAGGTCTGTCGGTGAGACAGCGTCTGAATGAAACAACGGTGTCTCTCCGACAGACCTGTTCTTCACCTGAGGACGGCTGCTTGCGTTGTGGCCGAAACGTCGTGAGAATTATTTTATGAAGTTTTATTTTTATTATTTTATTATTTCCCTTCTACGTGGTGACTTTACCGAAAGAACCAAGAAGATGAATCCCTGCAGTCACGAAAGCTTTAAATCGAAATTTGAAGCATGTTTTTTTTTTGGGGGGGGGGGGGGGGGCAGAGCTTTGTGACGTCATATTTGAGGAGGGGGGGGGGGGTCTGACTTTTTGTGACGCCGTGTGACGAGGGGGGGGGGGGGGGTCAAAAATCGTCCAAAATCGCGTGACGTCATTTATGGACGGCCCCCTGATTTCTTTGAACCTATCGACGAGACTTTACCGAAAGACCGAAGAATAGGTAAATAATAACCTGTTTGACAAAAAAATTTGCAGGAATATATTTTACCCTTTCGAGTAATTGAACACGAGGTGAGTTAAAATGTTCAAACAATCAAATATATCTTCTTGGTTTTTTCGGTAAAGTCACGTAGAAGGGAAGTAATAAAATAATAAAAATAAAACATAATAAAATAATTCTCACGACGTTTCGGCCACAACGCAAGCAGCCATCCTCAGGTCTGACGCTGTCGCCCCGACAGACCTGGTTTCACCTGAGGACGGCTACTTGCGTTGTGGCCGAAACGTCGTGAGAATTATTTTGTTATGTTTTATTTTTATTATTTTATTACTTCCCTTCTACGTGATGACTTTACCGAAAAAACCAAGAAGATGAATCTTTGCAGTCATGAAAGCTTTAAATCATCAAATATATTCATACTCTTTGGTTGTATCGGTAAAGTCACGGAGGTAAAAAAATAAAATAAAAGAAAACAACTCAATTAAATCACGACGTTTCGCTTACTACAGCGACCTGAGGACGGAAGCTTGTGTTGCCTCCGAAACGTCGTGATTTCCCATTCACATGTTTCATTGCTTCTACATACTATTAACATTCCCTCCCTTTGTTAATGCTACTCCCTGCACCCTCCCTTGGTGCTGCTGATCCTGCATAATGCATGGGCATAATATGACTTTGAAACCCCCATTTCCCATGAATATGCTAAATTCCTCTTGATGTGCACATTCTTTTGTTAAGGCGCTCTTCTTCTTCCACCTCCAACCCAGCTTATATATAAGCTCCTAGCTGGGCAGTGTCTCATTCTTCACCTGAAGACGGCTGCTTGCGTTGTAGCCGAAACGTCGTGAGAATTATCTTATTATGTTTTATTTTTATTATTTTATTACTTCCCTTCTACGTGACTTTACCGAAAAAACCAAGAAGATGAATCCCTGCAGTCACGAAAGCTTTAAATCGAAATTCATTTAGTTGTTTTCACTTATTTAATTTAATGTTTCACCTACGTTACTTTGCAGTCACGAAAGCTTCAAATCTAGAACCAAATAGATTGTAGCTTTTGCAAGGGATCAAGTTGCATGCATTGACTTTAATAATAATAATGCAATTATAATCTTCCTGGTTCTTTCGATAAAGTCATCACGTAGAAGGGAAATAATAAAATAATAAAAATAAAACATAATAAAATACAATTCTCACGACGTTTCGGCCACAACGCAAGCAGCCGTCCTCAGGTGAAGAACAGGTCTGTCGGGGAGACAGCGTCTGAATGAAACACCACCAAGCTTGGCAGCGTATATTTAAGCTGGGTTGGAACGGGAAGAGCGCCTTGACAAAATAATGTGCATATCAAGAGGAATTTAGTATATTAATGGGAAATGCAGATTTGTGATTAGTACTACTTGTGAAATTTCACAAGTAGTCAAGGCGCTCTTCCCCTTCCAACCCAGCAGCTTAAATATACGCTCCAAGCCTGGTGGTGTTTCATTCAGACGCTGTCTCCACGACAGACCTGGTCTTCACCTGAGGACGGCTGCTTGCGTTGTGGCCGAAACGTCGTGAGAATTGTATTTTATGATGTTTTATTTTTATTATTTTATTACTTCCCTTCTACGTGACATTAACCGAAAGAACCAAGAAGATCAATCCCTGCAGTCACGAAAGCTTTAAATCGAAATGTAATTATAATGTTACATTGTCGTTGGGGGCGTCCATAAATGACGTCACGCACCTGGGGGGGGGGGGCGGGGTCAGACATTTGTGACGATGTGTGACGAGGCGGCGGGGGGGAGGTTGAGAAATGTGACGTCACATCAAAATTCGCAAATTTGAATAAATATAGACAACACGTTCTACTTAATTAAATAGACTTTTTAAACACATTCCTGCGGAGGGAGCTGGTAGGAACGTTGGGTTGCTCGGTCAATGGCCTGCAGGGTCAACGGCGGCGTGGTGTATTCCGCAAATATGGCCGACTGTGAGGGCGGGCACAAGCCGGCGTGAGTAGGTTAGACGTTGAGTTTTATAAGGGCACCACGGGGTGACCAGCCCCTCCCCACCCAACCCCTCCCTCCCCACCCAGCCCGCCCCACCCTCCCCACCCAGCCCCTCCCTCCCCTCCCCACCCAGCCCCACCCTCCCCACCCACCCCGCACCCAGCCCCTCCCTGCACGACGGACGGACGGACACAATAATCCCCTGTGGGCTGGTGTAACCAGGAGGTTCCTACCAGTAAGATTGTTATTCATTCAGGACGCTGCATGAACAGTGAATAAACTGCGTGTCGCCGACTCTTCCTCAAATGAGTAGCTGGTGTTGCGGTGTGTAGTAAACATCGCCACGGAGGGAGACAAAGGCGGCCAGGCGTGGTGCTGGCCACCCACATCCTCGTGTGCCTTGCCGGCCTTCATAGGTGCTGCTCGCTAACAGCACTTGCCCCAACAGCCTGTGGCAGGCTATACGGGGGATCTTTAGCTTTGCTACGAGCGGTGTCAATTTCAGCTTGACACGCTGCTGATGATGGGCAGTTGGAGGCAGTCGCCCCTCCAGCCACAACAACAACGGAGGGCGGAGGAGCGACGCTCACAACAACGAGCGGAGCGCCGGGCGGATAAAGTGCAGCGAGGTGGCACTGTTTGAAAGCGCAGGTGGTGGCATCTGCCAGTCATCTCGGTCGAACGCATCGGTAGAGCCCCGGGGTCTCTTGCGTGAGCGGCCCTCCGATACTTCACGCGACGGCCTCCAAAGTGCACCTAGCCTGGCACAAGCGCCGTGGTGACGTCGCCGGCTACTCGATGTTGTTGACGGCGATTGTTTTTGTTGTCGCGTTGTGCCAGTGGTGGTTGGGCAGTCAACCCACGACAACAACTCGACTCCCATCCGTGTCAACGTCGGAAGATGAATGTTAATACTGGTAGGAACCTATTCATATTCTTATTTTTTTTTCGGTAAAGTCACGTAGGTAAAAAATAAAATTAAAATAAAAATAAAAATCACGACGAACCTCCTGGTTACACCAGCCCACGGGGGATTATTGTGTCCGTCCGTCGTGCATCCAAAAATGGGAGGGGTGGGGCTGGGTGGGGAGAGGAGGGTGGGGAGGGGCTGGGTGGGGAGGGTGGGGCTGGGTGGCGGGTGGGAGGGATGGGGCTGGGTGGGGAGGGTGGGGAGGGGAGGGTGGGGAGGGGCTGGGTGGGGAGGGTGGGGCTGGGTGGCGGGTGGGAGGGATGGGGCTGGGTGGGGAGGGGCTGGTCACCCCGTGGTGCCCTTATAAAACTCAACGTCTAACCTACTCACGCCGGCTTGTGCCCGCCCTCACAGTCGGCCATATTTGCGGAATACACCACGCCGCCGTTGACCCTGCAGGCCATTGACCGAGCAACCCGACGTTCCTACCAGCTCCCTCCGCAGGAATGTGTTTACCGCAGGAGGAATCCGATGAGCTATGAAGCTCTTTTTACTTGCGGATGTCCAGTATAGGGGGCACGTGCATCTGTGGGACCTTAAATGGGACAAATGTATTATAGGCGACGTTTCGGGCAATGACCCTTAATCATAACACAAAGTGTATGTGCCATTAGGCCAGTGTTATTGAGATGTTGACGACCTCGCCTGGTATACAGGAGGTCGTGGGTTCAATCCCGACCCTGACGCCTGATGCTGTATTTGGAGTTTGCATGTGGCGAGGAGATGTTAACTACCTCGCCTGGTACACAGGAGGTCGTGGGTTCAATCCCGACCCTGACGCCTGCTGTATATTTGGAGTCTGCGTGTAGCTAGGAGATGTTAACTACCTCGCCTGGTGTACAGGAGGTCGTGGGTTCAATCCCGACCCTGACGCCTGCTGTATATTTGGAGTCTGCGTGTAGCTAGGAGATGTTAACTACCTCGCCTGGTATACTGGAGGTCGTGGGCTCGACCCTGACCCTGACGCCTGCTGCTGTATTTGGAGTTTGGATGTGGCTAGGAGATGTTAACTACCTCGCCTGGTATACAGGAGGTCGTGGGCTCGATCCCAACCCTGACGCCTGCTGCTGTATTTGGAGTTTGCGTGTGGCTAGGAGATGTTAACTACCTCGCCTGGTATACAGGAGGTCGTGGGTTCAATCCCGACCCTGACGCCTGCTGTATATTTGGAGTTTGCATGTGGCGACATGTTAACTACCTCGCCTGGTACACAGGAGGTCGTGGGTTCAATCCCGACCCTGACGCCTGCTGTATATTTGGAGTTTGCATGTGGCTAGGAGATGTTAACTACCTCGCCTGGTATACAGGAGGTCGTGGGTTCGATCCCGACCCTGACGCCTGCTGCTGTATTTGGAGTTTGGATGTGGCTAGGAGATGTTAACTACCTCGCCTGGTATACAGGAGGTGGTGGGCTCGACCCTGACTCTGACGCCTGCTGCTGTATTTGGAGTTTGGATGTGGCTAGGAGATGTTAACTACCTCGCCTGGTATGCAGGAGGTCGTGGGCTCGATCCCAACCCTGACGCCTGCTGCTGTATTTGGAGTTTGCGTGTGGCTAGGAGATGTTAACTACCTCGCCTGGTACACAGGAGGTCGTGGGTTCAATCCCGACCCTGACGCCTGCTGTATATTTGGAGTTTGCATGTGGCTAGGAGATGTTAACTACCTCGCCTGGTATACAGGAGGTCGTGGGTTCGATCCCGACCCTGACGCCTGATGCTGTATTTGGAGTTTGCATGTGGCGAGGAGATGTTAACTACCTCGCCTGGTATACAGGAGGTCGTGAGTTCAATCCCGACCCTGACGCCTGCTGTATATTTGGAGTCTGCGTGTAGCTAGGAGATGTTAACTACCTCGCCTGGTATACTGGAGGTCGTGGGCTCGACCCTGACCCTGACGCCTGCTGCTGTATTTGGAGTTTGGATGTGGCTAGGAGATGTTAACTACCTCGCCTGGTATACAGGAGGTCGTGGGCTCGACCCTGACCCTGACGCCTGCTGCTGTATTTGGAGTTTGGATGTGACTAGGAGATGTTAACTACCTCGCCTGGTATGCAGGAGGTCGTGGGCTCGATCCCAACCCTGACGCCTGCTGCTGTATTTGGAGTTTGCATGTGGCTAGGAGATGTTAACTACCTCGCCTGGTATACAGGAGGTGGTGGGTTCGATCCCGACCCTGACTCCTGCTGTATATTTGGAGTTTGCATGTGGCTAGGAGATGTTAACTACCTCGCCTGGTATACAGGAGGTGGTGGGTTCGATCCCGACCCTGACTCCTGCTGTATATTTGGAGTCTGCGTGTGGCTAGGAGATGTTAACTACCTCGCCTGGTGTACAGGAGGTCGTGGGTTCGATCCCGACCCTGACGCCTGCTGCTGTATATTTGGAGTCTGCGTGTCTCTCTCTCTCCCCGTGGTCGCGTCCTCCAGTTCTTCCGTCCACATTCAGAAACACGCATTTAGACTAATTAGATGATTTTGCTGCTATCAATGTCCAAACGATAAGGCCCCTTTGTTGAGCTGTCATTTGTGGCCGTGTCGCTTATTGAACGATAAGTTAACAGCAGAGGTCGCAACCGAGTACCCGATACCCGGCTACCCGTACCCGGCTGGGTACGGGTACGGGTAGGCCGTGAGTCACTGGTGAGTCACCGTTTGTCACTCATTTCCCAACGTCTTGTCTCTTCTCACAATTCAAGTTCCTAGATCAACCCACCCGCGCCTGCAACATGGCTTCATCCCAGAGGTCGCAATCAGGTACCCGTTTGCGACCCTGGTGCGGCCGGGTACGGGTAAGGAATCAAAACCCGTTTGCGACCTCTGGTTAACAGCCCAGTGGGGCTTTGCCCTGGTAGGATGGGGGATGGTTTAGTGTCGTATTTGTGATGTGTCCGGGTTCAAGTTCAAGTTCATGTATTAGGTACAGCCCTGTGAGCCATTCGGCTCTTGAATCGGGTGCAACCGCAACAAATAAAAAACTAAAACATGAACAAAAAACATCTTAAAGTGAATATGTAACTGAGTGCAAACAGAACATCCAAGAAAAGACAGCAAAATATTGCAGAAAAAAACACTGTGTACATCAACGCTGTGTGCAAACATCCCAGTGGGATGCAAGTCAAACAACAACAACAACCACAAGACAACTTAGATTAAGGCCATCAGTCTAACTCTGTACTACAACAAACAAACATGGCTAAACCAATACACTTTTCGAAATCACCAAAATAAAGCCATGAAACCAATGAAACAGTGATCATAGGAACTGTGACGGAATTTTCACAATAAATGGCATAATGGCATGGGTGATGTATTTACATGTCTTGTGCTTTGCACCGCTATCGTTGTGTTTGTGTGACTGTGTTGTTGTAACATTCTTACCTCGTGAGACATCTGTGAGTAAAACGAGCTTCATAGCTCCTCGGATTCCTCCTGCAGCATCAATAAATATTCCGATTCTGAATTTTGCGGCGGTACCCTCACTGAGGCATCGAATTTGGGTCCTGGTTAAAACGTCGGACGTGGCGAGACAGACAGAGGTCGATCTCCCAACGATTTGGAACGCTTCCGATTTAAAGCTTTCGTGACTGCAGGGATTCATCTTCTTGGTTCTTTCGGTAAAGTCACGTAGAAGGGAAGTAATAAAATAATAAAAATAAAACATAATAAAATACAATTTTCACGACGTTTCGGCCACAACGCAAGCAGCCGTCCTCAGGTGAAGAAACAGGTCTGTCGGGAAGACAGCGTCTGAATGACACACCCATGCTTGGAGCGTCTATTTAAGCTGGGATGGAGGGGGGAAGAGCGCCTTGACAAAAGAATTTGCATATCAATAGGAATTTAGCATATTTATGGGAAATGCAGATTTGGGATTAGTACTACTTGTGAAATGCGTAAGAGGTGGGAGGAGGGTTTAAAGTCATTATGCCCGTGCATTATGCAGAATTAGCAGCATCAAAGGGGGGGGGATAGGGGTAGCATTAATAAAGGGAAGGAATATTAATAGTATGTAGCTGCAGTAACTAAACCACCACCTAAACAACTAAAGTATAAACTACATAGTATCATTAGTATGCTAAATATACTCTCCAATAAGCTGATCTACTAACAGTAAGTAATACTTCGATTTAAAGCTTTCGTGACTGCAGGGATTCATCTTCTTGGTTCTTTCGGTAAAGTCACGTAGAAGGGAAATAATAAAATAATAAAAATAAAACATAATAAAATATACGCTGCCAAGCCTGGTGGTGCCCATTCAGACGCTGTCTTTCCGACAGACCTGTTCTTCACCTGAAGACGGCTGCTTGTGTTGTGGCCGAAACGTCGTGAGAATTATCTTATTATGTTTTATTATTTTATTATTTCCATTCTACGTGACTTTACCGAAAGAACCAAGAAGATGAATCCCTGCAGTCACGAAAGCTTTGAGTCGAAATTCACTGTGTAATTGATTTAAAACACGCGATATGGAGCATTACCACGTGATACCATCCAAAATATGAACTGCTCTAGATATTCTAATGCAAGGATGAGACCTTAAAAGATATGGATTGCTTCCGAAATGTATTTATTAAAATGTTTATTGAAACTAGAACAATCAAACATGGAACGATCGTTAAGTTAAATAAAGTCATAACATATACTTAGGTTTTTTCCTTCACCTGAAGATGGAAGCTTGTGTTGCCTCCGAAACGTCGTGATTTTTATTTTATTTTTATTTTACTTTTATTAATTTTATTTTTTTACCTACGTGACTTTACCGAAAAAACCTAAGAATATATATTTAAGGGGGTGTCAGAGTTGCTTTTTTTTGTTTGCATTTTTGACTAGTTTAGTATATTCTTGTGGTTATTGCAAACATGATGCCTTGTATAAAGGTGTCAGTTTTGTACCAGTTTAAAAGGGTAAAAACCTACTACTATATTTTGCCACTGGTAAAACAGATCTCATAGTGTAAATGCTTACCCCGAGCTCTCAATACTCTGATATTGCACTGTGTTTGAGTTGAACGCCTTCTGGTGTCATCTGGTCCAACACCAATGGGGACTAGGCTCTAAAGAAAGCCGTCTCGGGTGTGGACCAATCAACTTCAAGGACAGTGCATATTATTATCATCATCAGAGTTGTTTATTTTTGTTTGCATTTTTGACTACTTGTGTTGTGGTTATTGCAAACATGATGCCTCGTATAAAGATGTCAGTTTTGTACCAGTTTAAAAGGCTAAAAACCTAATTCTAGATTTGAAGCTTTCGTGACTGCAATGATTCATATTCTTAGGTTTTTTCGGTAAAGTCACGTAGGTAAAAACATTTAAAAGTAAAATAAAATAAAAATGCCTCCGAAACGTCGTGATTTTTATTTTATTTTACTTTTTAATGTTTTTTGACCTACGTGACTTTATCGAAAAAACCTAAGAATAGGGTAAAAACCTACTACTATTGGGGGTATATTCTTAGGTGTTTTCGGTAAAGTCACGTAGGTAAAACATCAAAATTAATAAAATAATAAAATAAAAATAAAGATCACGACGTCGTTTTTATACTTTAAGGGGGCGGAGCTATAATTAAGGGGGAGGAGCCAATATAATTTGTGGGCGTGGTCAATCCCCGAAAGGGGAGGCGACGGGGGTGGGGGGGATGTCGTCGTCCAATCACGTGGCCACTCTCGCGGGTGGGCGTGGCCAATAAGCGGGGCGGTGGGGGCGGAGTCATATAAATAGCGGTGGGGGACGAGACGGGGGGTATTCCTCGCGAGAGAGGCTTGAGGTCTCCCGGCGTCTCCTGTCCCTCTTACCCCCCCTCCCTTCACCTCCCCGTGTCTCTCTCAGTGTGTGTCTGTGTCTCAGTGTCTCTGTCTCCGTGTCTCTCTCACCGTGTCTCTGACCTGTCCGTGTCTTCCGGTGTCTTTGCCTCCGTCGTCCCGCTTGGCTGCGTGAGTGTCTTCCTGTTTCGGTGGTGTAGTTGCGTCCGTGTGTGTGTGTCATCTGTTTAGCCTTAGCCGTGTGTGTGTCTGTGTGTGTGTTTGTCTGTCTATCCGTGTGTGTGTGTACGTGCCTGTCTGTGTTTGTCCTGTCATCCTGTTGTGTCGCTCCCCCATCCCTGTGTCTGTCTGTCTGTCTGTGTCTCTGTGTTGTGTATCCTGTGTCTCTCTCAAGGTCTGTGTGTGTGTGTCTCTCTCTCTGTGGTTACCCCACGTGTTCCCGTAAGGGCAGCGTAGGGGACCCCAAAGCACATCACGTATGGATACTAAGCCATATTTTCGTTTTGGTAAGCGAAGCACTTACATCATGTTTGCATGTACACACACAGTAATTACATATTACATTGTGTGTGTGTGTAGCAATTGGAGTGTAAGCAATTCGTATTGTAGTGTGCACGCATTGTGTGTATTGTCCAGTGTATAATTCCGCACAAGATGCTTATTTGTAAAAAAATTCTACGTGGTTTGTATAGTGTTTGTAAAAGCTGCACTGTGCATCTTATGAATCTGTACGTGTGCACTTAATTCTAAAATGTATACATTAATGTACGCGCGTATAACGTGTTGTTGAAGAGATTGCGTTGAATTATGCAGTCAACGTGTGTGCATTCTGCACGGCTAAGATTCCCACACGGTATACTGTACATGAATACGTGATGGGGTTAATCGCGAAACGTCGTACTTGAGATTGTAAACGTTGTGTTGATGTTACTAGTGACGAATTGGCACGTTCCATTTACGTGGCAAATGTTACTAATTTCGCCTGTGTCGGGTGGTGGCGAGGTTAACGACACATTTTTACGTGATCCAACCACAATAACGCCTCTTTTATGGATATGTTTGAGCTATTTTGAACCACAATATATGCATCCGTATACTTAACAACGCACCATCATGCATTGTAGATTATAACAGCGTATTTTATATTGTGCAATATGTTATACTAATAAGTGTACATTCTGATTTAAAGCTTTCGTGACTGCAAGGATTCATATTCTTGCTTCTTGTACGTTATTTGTTACATAATAATTAACTGTGTGTGTATATACGAGTTCTAATGTGCACATTGTAATGTATAAAACGTGTAGCGGAATAGCATTCATTGGTGTGCAACTTCAATGCATTGCAAGTATACATAGTTTAGTATATTCTTTAGTGTGTGCATTGTTTATAAAACTATAATCATCTTAAGAGTGCTCGATGCACTGCTGGATGAAGGCCTCATCCGTATTACTTTATATTAGTTTACATCGAAGCTGTGTTTGTGTGTGTACGTGTGTTTAACTGTTTATAAGGTTGCGATCACAATTGTCCGCATTTGAATGCGACTAAAATAGAATGTTTGCGACATGAACGAATTATTAACTAAACTTAGCAAAGTTAACAACATTTAGTCGTCGTAACTCGCCGTTAGCGTTCCAAGTTGATCGTCAATTGGCAATTGCGATTCTCACAACTACGACGACTACGTACTAATGATAAACAATAACATTGTTGTAATAATATAAAACTTGTTAAAGACGTAAACAAGAATGACAGCGCGCTTGTAACGAAACGTCAACTTTTAGTCCGACGTTTTAGAACTAAAACTCGGGGTCTGCCGCAGTCTGCCGTGTAGAGAGACAACGTCTGGCGTTACAATGATAACAAACGAAGACGATAACAAAAAGATGACGTTGTAAAACTTAATTATGATGATTTGTTTTAAGATAATTAAGTTTCTGAGGCGGTGGAGGGCACTGCGGCCTGGGTCGAAAACACTGAGAAATGGAGCCTTTGGTTAGCCTAGGCTGAGGTGACGTTATTTTTAAAATTGTTTTTGGAACATTAACAAAGCATTGTTTTAACCGTCGACAATGTTTAACACCGAACTTTACGAATTCTCGATCGTTTACGTGTGTTTTTACGTTGTAAATATTCTAAATAAGAAATCTGTCGAAACTCTCCTTTGCGCCGATCGGCGACTTGATTTTGAGGCCTAGCGGAGGCTTCTACGAAAAGTGATGGAAGTAAACACTTATTGTTGTTTTAGTTTGTTTTATTAAATATAATGTTGTTTGTTTGTTTGCAATTATAAGTCTTCAACTAAAGCGGTCGCTTTCAACGCGAACTGGAGGAGGAGGAGGAGGGGGTGAACAGTTTAACCTTTTTTGCAAAAACTCGGCGTTTTTTAAATAAAATAATTTTGATTTAAAGCTTTTTTATTGTTTAACATTTTCATCTTTTTATTATTTCCCTTCTACGTGACTTTACCGAAAGAAGCAAGAATTAAAATAAGAATTGTTACACTTCCAACTTTTAACTTTGACGAGCCATAGCGATG
The DNA here is from genome assembly GCF_015708825.2 of Lethenteron reissneri. Taxonomy (NCBI): domain Eukaryota; kingdom Metazoa; phylum Chordata; class Hyperoartia; order Petromyzontiformes; family Petromyzontidae; genus Lethenteron; species Lethenteron reissneri. Next base: position 2,105,947 of record NC_083849.1, read on the forward strand.
CATTCGTAGGGCCTAGGCTGAGTTTGTCTGCGTGTTCGTTCTTTTCCACCTTAACCGCGTAGATTAATTACGTTTTTTATCGCCTCTAACTTTGGTTAAGCTCCTTAACGAGTTTATAAAAGTATTCTAGTCTCTCTTAACACACACAAACCCTACACACACGTACATTGCCCGTGTATATCGACAGCCGTGAACGGCTGCGATTACTTTTTTTTACACGCGTATAAAGTTTAATAGGCTTAATTAGCTTCGCTATTAATAATAATTATGAATGTTTAACACGTAAGGCTTTCGCGACCAATATTCACAATCAACGTTTTTGGGTTAGATCGCGTTCTTTATAAATGTGTCGTAACCCTCCACACCACCCGACACGGCCAATCATCACGTTTCAACACACCGGTGGGCTAAAGCAGGGAACTATTTGTCTTTTGTCAACGTGACACTTTTTTGAGGTGTGTGTGTATATACACGTGGTACACATGCTCATTTTGTGTCGGCTGTGTGTACGTTGCTGCGTGGAATGTCGTGTGTGTGTGCGTTACGCGTTCAAGTTTAGTGTCGTTGAGTGCATTAAGCATAACGCCTTATCATCATCATCATCCAGTGTGTCAATAACCTTGGTACACAATTACATCGCTACGTATTGTACAACAAGTATAACCCGTAAAAACAAAGTTTTTCACTATAAATCCTTTATATGCGTGGCGGCTAGAGTCCTCTCGTCCTCTGGCTTGAGATGGCTGCCACCTATGGGTCAGATGATTGTCTGCCAGCATTAAGCAATTGGTAATTTAATATTTAATTTGTTTTCCCTAAACAGTGTAGAATTTTGGAATTGGTATTTTAAATTAAATATAAAAACAATTTCCTAAAAAGTGTAAAGTTATGGAAATTTTTTTCAGGAAACATTAATTGTCACGCACAACGAGTCTGTGTGCAAAATGTCAGCTCGATTGGATCACGGGAAGTGGGTTAAAAAACGACCGAAAGATTTGCACGGTCCTAAGAAAGCAAGCACGCGAACTTAATATAAAGGATTTTAAAAAAAGCTGTTAGCGAGTCGCACATGTGAAGGCTGGGACCGGCACACGAGGGGGTTGGGGTGGCCAGCACCACGCCCGGCCGCCTTTGTCTCCCCCACCTACTCAGTTGAGGCTGAGTCGACCTAGGAGAGGCCCGGCACGGGTTCAGATTAATCGTCACCTTGTGTTGGCCGTGAGCGGGAATCGAACAGACGCACATCAAGTCACACAGACCCACACTCTTGAACACACACAGACAAAGATCCCCCGTATAGCCTTAACAGACTGTAGGGGCAAGTGCTGTTAGCGAGTCGCACATGTAAAGGCTGAGACGGCACACGAGGGGGTGGGTGGCCAGCACCACGCCCGGCCGCCTTTGTCTCCCCAGTGGCGATGTTTACTACACGCCGCACCAGGTATAACTTCATTTGAGGGCTGAGTCGACCTAGGGGAGGCCCAGCACCGGTTCTGATAATCGTCCACTGGCGTTGGCGGCCGTGAGAGGGAATCGAACTCGGGTCGCCGGGTTCGTAGTGCAGCGTAGCGCTAACCACTGCACCACCGCTCCCCATACACAGATCTCCCGTATAGCCTTCTCAGATTGTTGGGGCAAGTGCTGTTAGCGAGCACGTGTGTATGTATGTATGTACATACATACACATGTGCAGTAGATCTTTATAAACACCGTACTGTTTTACTTTACGCGTGCGCCTAAAGTTGTTTATTTTTAATCATCAGAATCTTCGGAAGCGAAGGCCGGGGTTCAGTCCGGGATAGTCCTGGGATGTATTCTAGATTTGAAGTTTTCGTGACTGCAAGGATCCACGTAGGTAAAAATAAATAAATAAGAAATGAAAACAACTAAATGTAGTTGTTTTCATAAATTAAAAATGAAAAAAAACGAAATTAAATTAAAACATTTAATTAGTTTTTTACCTACGTGACTTTACCGAAAAAACCAAAGTCCTGGGATGATTTTGACCCACCGTGCCACCCTTAACAGCGCATTGTGCGCAGTAGAGGGCAGTGCAGCAAATATGTAAAAAAATTAACCCGTAAAAACAAAGTTTTTCACTATAAATCCTTTATATGCGTGGCAGCTAGAGTCCTCTCGTCCTCTGGCTCGAGATGGCTGCCACCTATGGGTCAGATGATTGCCTGCCACCATTAAGCAATTGGTAATTAAATATAATTATTTTTTTCCTAAAAAGTGTAAAATTTTGGAAATTTTTTTTCACGAAAATACATTGTCACGCACAACGAGTCTTTGTGCAAAATGTCAGCTCGATTGGATCACGGGAAGTGGGTTAAAAAACGACCGAAAGATTTGCACGGTCGTAAGCAAGCAAGCAAGCAAGTGAACTTAATATAAAGGATTTAAAAACATAAAAACCCACACGTCTTTGTGTTGGAAAGTTGTTCGACTTTTGGAGTGTAGCGGGTTGGTACGCCGCGCTATGAAGAACTCATGTAGCGCTGGACTGCGCTACGAACCCGGCGACCAGAGTTCCATTCCCGCTCACGGCCGGTTCTGGACCTAACACTAGGTCGACTCAGCCTCAAATGAGTACCTGGCGCGGTGTGTAAACATCGCCACTGGGGAGACAAAGGCGGTCGGGCGTGGTGCTGGCCACCGACTCCCTTGTGTACCGTGCCGGCCTTCATAGGTGCTCGCTAACAGTACTTGCCACAACAGTCTGTTAAGGCTATACGGGGGATCTTTGGCTTTAATGTGGAAAGTTCGATGAAAGGAGTGTGTTGTGGGTTAGCGTGCTGCGCTATGAATCCTGTCACCAGAGTTCGATTCCCGCTCACGGCCACTAACACCGGTGACGATTATCTGACCCGGTTCTGGGCCTCCCCTAGGTCGACTTAGCCTCAAATGAGTACCTGGTGCGGTGTGTGTAAACACCTCCACTGGGGAGACAAAGGCGGTCAGGCGTGGTGCTGGCCACCCACCCCATCGTGTGCCGTGCCGGCCTTCATAGGTGCTCGCTAACAGCATTTTCCACAACAGTCTGTTAAGGCTATGCGGGGGATCTTTGCCTTTGTTGTGGAAAGTTCGATGAAAGGAGTGTGTTCTGGGTTAGCGTGCTGCGCTATGAATCCTGTCACCAGAGTTTGATTCCCGCTCACGGCCACTAACACCGGTGACGATTATCTGAACCGGTTCTGGGCGTAACCATAGGTCGACTCAGCCTCAAATGAGTGCCTGGCGCGGTGTCTAAACATCGCCACTGGGGAGACAAAGGCGGCCGGGCGTGGTGCTGGCCACCGACCCCATCGTGTGCCGTGCCAGCTTGCGTCGGTTCTAGCTAACTGGCACTTGCCCCAAACAGTCTGGCAGGGCTACTGCCGGGGGACTTTTGCCTTTGTAGTTCGTGTCAGGGTTGAATTTTGGTCAAATGATTCTCATACTTCGCAAGAGGTCGGCGAAAATAGCAAAGTGAAGCACGTAACCAATTGGACACTGCTTACGTTCTCAATGCAAAGTTCACGGGTTATGTGCGTGCCGTGCATTAATTCTCTAAAACGAAGACATATACGTGTGTGTAACGTTTTGCAGAGAGTATGCATTGAATTATGCAGTCGATGTGTTAATTAACATCTTTAAGATGTTTCAAATACAGTAATACTGCGCAGTGCATCGCGCATGAATGCGTGCGCTTTACTGAACCGCAGCATATGCAATCTATACTTGACGATGCACCGTGCATTGCAAATTCTAGTGCTTTGTCGATGACACACTATGTTACGCAATTAACATTGCAATCACATCACGAACGGAGCTACATTGGGATGACACCGCTCGCAACAGAGAGATTTGACCACGTTTGCTGGAGTGAGTTCTGCACCGAGCTTACTCCCTACAACCTCATAAGTCCTCAACGCTCGCTCTAACCCATACTGGTAATGCTTATCGTCAACCCTACCACAGAGGTCGCAAACGGGTTTTGATTCCTTACCCGTACCCGGCCGCACCAGGGTCGCAAACGGGTACCCCTACCCGTACCTGGCCGGGTACGGGTAGGGTACGGGTATCTGATTGCGACCTCTGGGATGAAGCCATGTTGCAGGCGTGAGTGGGTTGATTTTAGGATCTTGAATTGTGAGAAGAGACAAGACGTTGGGAAATGAGTGACAAACGGTTACTCACCAGTGACTCACGGCCTACCCGTACCCGTACCCGGCCGCACCAGGGTCGCAAACAGGTACCCGTACCCGGCCGGGTACGGGTAGCCGGGTATCGGATAGGGTACGGTATCGGGTACCTGATTGCGACCTCTGGGATGAAGCCATGTTGCAGGCGCGGGTGGGTTGATTCTAGGAACTTGAATTGTGAGAAGGGACAAGACGTTGGGAAATGAGTGACAAACGGTTACTCACCAGTGACTCACGGCCTACCCGTACCCGGCCGCACCAGGGCTCGCAAACAGGTACCCGTACCCGGCCGGGTACGGGTAGCCGGGTATCGGGTAGGGTACGGGTATCGGGTACCCGGTTGCGACCTCTGCCCTACCACCAATCCCTGAAAGAAAATTCCAAACCCGCTTACCCGTTCCCCTTGTCCTACGCCTTGTCACCAAAAAAAAGCCCCAACTCCTAAAATCCAAACCTCTTGTTCCTAAACCCTCACCTTAACCCCTAGCCCTCAATCTTATCCCGTTAACTATTAACCCTCGCCCTTATCTTCAGGCCTACACAATAGTCACCCTAAATCCTAACCCCTCATCCATTAACCCTAATCGTAACCTAAACCATTTACCTTAACCCCGGACCATAATTGTAAACCTTAACCCCTAAATTGAACCACCATAACTCCCCTAGTTTGAAATATTGCCCCTAAACCTAAATATTGCCGTAAACCCTAACCCTAAATCCTACCCGCTAATCCATTACCCCTTAGCCTTACCCTGACCCTGTGCCACGAATACGGTGACCAGAGTTCGATTCCCGCGCACAGTCACCAACACCAGTGACAATTATCTGAGCCGGTGGTGGGCGGCGTCCTTGGGTAGACTTAGCCTTAAATGAGTGCCTGGCGCAATATGTCAACATTGCACCCTTGGGAAGACAAAGGCGGCCGGGCGTGGTGCCGTACCAACCTTTATAGATGCCCGCTAACCAGAGGTCGCAAACGGGTTTTGATTCTGTACCCGTACCCGGCCGCACCTGGGTCGCAAATGGGTACCTGTACCCGTACCCGGCCGGGTACGGGTACCCGTTCCCTACCCGTACCCTACCCGAAATGAGTGACAAACGGTTGCTCACCAATGACTCACGGCCTACCCGTACCCGGCCGCACCAGGGTCGCAAACGGGTACCCGTACCCAGCCGGGTATGGGTAGCCAGGTATCGGGTAGGGTACGGGTATCTGGTACCCGGTTACGACCTCTGCCGCTAACAGCACTTTCCTCAACAGTTTTTTTAGGCTACATACAGGGGATAGTGAATTATTTAAATATTGTAGAAGTTTGTGTGTATCGGAATGTTGATATGTGCTGTATGCATAATAATATAAACGTACGTGGTATTTAATTACATTGAGTGGCAGAAAGTTTAACCTCTGGGTTAGAGAATAAATGGGGCGCTGCGGTGGCGGAGATGTTAACTACCTCGCCTGGTATACAGGAGGTCGTAGATTTGATCCCGACCCTGACAATGCCGGCTGTGTATTTGGAGTTTGCATGTTCTCCCCGTGGTCCCGTGGATTTTTCTCCAGGTCCCCCGGTTTTTAAATCCTTTATTAAGTTCACTTGCTTGCTTGCTTGCGCGCTTACGACCGTACAAATCTTTCGGTCGTTTTTTAACCCACTTCCCGTGATCCAATCGAGCTGACATTTTGCACAATTTATTTTCGTGAAATTTTTTCCCCAAAATTTTACACCTTTTAGGAATTTTTTTTAGTATATTTAATTACCAATTGCTTAATGGTGGCACGCAATCATCTGACCCATAGGTGGCAGCCATCTCAAGCCAGAGGACGAGAGGACTCTAGCCGCCACGCATATAAAGGATTTATAGTGAAAAACTTTGTTTTTACGGGTTCATTTTTTCCCTCACATATTTAGAATCGGAGTACTTTTTTAGAGTATTTCCCTGCTGTGGACATTTCCACGCGATGATACGCCTCTTCATTGGGCTATCGTTTGTGGTGACCAGGTCTCCTCTGATAAAGAGCTACACAGCTTAGTGGAGCTTTCCTGGTAAAATAGGAAGTTGTTTTTTAAAAGTTGAAAAGTATGCGTGCGCATGACATCGTCATAAGCTATTTATAGAAGAAAGCATGGCGCATCGTGGCGCAGTTGGGACGGTGGACAGGAATAATAACTGGAGTGGCAGCCCAAGGAATGGAATGTGCCCGAGAGGGACCTCCATCAGGGAGATGGAGTGACAATACCAGCGGTCCATGTGCAGGTGCTGGATGCATTTTTATGCCTCGCAGGGATCGTAAGAGTTGGCTCTGTCTTGGGGGCGAGTAGGTGGAACCCTTCCATCCAGCAGTAGAATTGATCAGAGCTGATAATGGTGGCGGCGATGATAAATGTACGTTCTAGATTTGAAGCTTTCGTGACTGCAAGGATTCATATTCTTAGGTTTTTTTCGGTGAAGTCACGTAGGTAAAAAATTTTAATTAATAAAAGTAAAATAAAACAAATTTAAAAATTCACGACGTTTCGGAAGCAACACAAGCCTCCGTCGTCAGGTGGAACCGTCACAGCCACGACAGCTCGTATATATTTCTTGCGATCTCTCATTCACTTGATACAGCTGTCGTGGCTGTGACAGTTCCACCTGAAGACGGGGGCTTGTGTTGCTTCCGAAACGTCGTGAATTTTTTAATTTGTTGTATTTTACTTTTATGAATTTAAATTTTTTACCTACGTGACTTTACCGAAAAAACCTAAGAATATAAATGTACGCGTCGGTATGTACGGTTGTGTGCGCGTGTTGGTATGTTTGTGTTCAGGATGGGTGGCTATATATGGGGCATGGTAGTGTGGCGGTAAGGGCCGCTGCGTTACGTTACCCCGGTGACCCAAGTTCAGTACCCACTGAATATTTGAACCGTTCATGGGCCTCCTCTCCCTAATCTTGACTCAGCCTTAAATCAGTACCACCTGGCTTGGTGTTTAAATCTCAGAACTGGGCAGGAGACAAATGCGACTGGGTGTGGCGTTGGTGTTGGCCACCCCCACAATGTGCGTTTTTCTGGCAATAATTAGGCCCTTGCCCCGACAGCCTGTTAAAGGCTACACGGGGGAACTTTGTCCTTTTGTGTCCTTGCGTTTCGTATCGCCCTGGTAAGTCGGCAGTAACCTTGTCCCACTTGCAACACATTCTTACAGTGTTCCCCCAAAATGTTGATTGATGTCACATCTGGCACTGGTGCCCTTGAAAAATCTGCAGATGCAAACATTAACAAGTTTACCTCCCAGTTCGGTGCGCAACGGTCGGGGTTGTTGAGAGTGGGTGGGGTGTCCCAAATAAAAATAATGTCTTGGTTTTTCAGTGTTGTTTAGTCGGGAACAGCGTCTGATTATAAAAGTTGGGGCTTTTAAGGACAACGTGGGTTCTTTGTGGGGATGGGATGCCCGGTTGTGGCGCACTCACGGATCGTCGCAGAGGGTCCCGCAGTTCGAATCCGACCGGCCGCGCTGGTTACTACCCGCCGCCGGTGCGTTAACCGTTTTGCAATGATTGTAATTCGTTTTTTTTATATGTACAAGGCGTCGTTTTCGTGCGAAATTTCACCTCGCGACGCTGCGACGCGAGAGAGAGAGGGCCGTAAGAACGTAAATAAATGTATTCTAGATTTGAAGCTTTCGTGACTGCAAGGATTCATGTTCTTAGGTTTTTTCGGTAAAGTCACGTAGGTAAAAACATCAAAATTAATGAAACGTCGTGATTTTTTGTTTTATTTTATTTTCATTAATTTTGATGTTTTTACCTACGTGACTTTACCGAAAAAACCTAAGAATATAAATAAATGTAGGATAGCGCATTCTGACTGGAGGCAGAAATAGGCGAGGTTTTTATACGACACTTCCATACGCCCATAATACAGTTTTTTTTTTGGGGTTAGATCGCGTAAATGCAGATGTGTTGTTTAACCTGCCACCACGCGACACAGCCAATTAGTGAGGTTCGTCACGTAAACAGAACATGCCAGGCCGTTGCGAGTGTAATGACGACTTGCCACTTTCTTGAGATGTTTTTTTTATTGAAGACACGTTCACTTGAACCGGCGGAGACCCCACTGCAACAGCCCCGAGTCTCCCACGCATCTCCCTTTTATGCGGTCCGAGGCCACGCTCCCATTCCCGAACCTTCTCGCTGGTTCTAGACGCTCGCTCGACCATTCCCAAGCCTTCTCGATCATTCCCGTAGCCACCAGTCCACTCGCACTGTAGGCTGACTCCCCTGTCATTACCTCCTGTGGCCACTAGTCCACTCGCACTGCGGGCTGACTCCCCTGTCATTACCTCCCGTAGCCAGTAGTCCACTCACACTGCAAGCTGACTCCCCTGTCATTACCTCCCGTAGCCAGTAGTCCACTCATACTGCAAGCTGACTCCCCTGTCATTACCTCCCGTAGCCAGTAGTCCACTCATACTGCAAGCTGACTCCCCTGTCATTACCTCCCGTAGCCACCAGTCCACTCGTACTGCAAGCTGGCTCCCCTGTCATTACCTCCCGTAGCCACTAGTCCACTCGTACTGCAGGCTGACTCCCCTGTCATTACCTCCCGTAGCCACTAGTCCACTCATACTGCAAGCTGACTCCCCTGTCATTACCTCCCGTAGCCACCAGTCCACTCGTACTGCAAGCTGGCTCCCCTGTCATTACCTCCCGTAGCCACTAGTCCACTCGTACTGCAGGCTGACTCCCCTGTCATTACCTCCCGTAGCCACCAGTCCACTCGCACTGCAGGCTGACTCCCCTGTCATTACCTCCCGTAGCCACCAGTCCACTCACACTCACAGCTGACTCCCCTGTCGTTCTCGGATGGCCAAAATTGCGGCCCCAGTGAGTTCGTGAACCTTAGGTCTGACACGTGAACGTGCGTTGAGAATGCGATGGTTATTATTACAACACGCACGAATACCGCGCTGGGCGGGGGGGTGGGCGCTGAGCACTTTGATCGCGTCAGGACGGATACGCGACGGTCGGATATCGCGACACCGCTGCCGCATTTAATCGCATTCTGGCCACTCCTTGCGATGATATTATTCACGATATATTATAATAAACGAGCTGAATGCAAACACGTCATTGGGGCCTTTACTTCGCTCGGCCCAAGAAGGGAAGCTGAATTGATATGTCGGCTTGCCAAGGGATGATGGATTACGAACATTCTAAAGTCGGGCTGCCTCGTATGACCCACATCATTCCCTTGATTGTCGGTCGCGTGCCGCGTCGCGCCGCGGTAAGTTTTCCAATTGCCAGGCAGCAGAGGTTGCAAGCGGGTTTTGATTCCGTACCCGTACCTGGCCGTACCAGGGTCGCAAACGGGTACCCGTACCCTACCCGATACCCGGCTACCCATACCCGGCCGGGTATCGGGTAGGGTACGGGTACCCGATTTCGACCTCTGCGATGAATTCTAGATTTGAAGCTTTCGTGACTGCAAGGATTCATACTCTTGGTTCTTTCGGTAAAGTCACGTAGGTAAAAAAAAAATGAAATAAAAATTAATAAAAATAAAAGAATAAACTCACAAGTTTTATTATTTTATTTGTATTCATTTTAATTTCATTTTTTTTTTACACCTACGTGACTTTACCGAAAGAACTAAGAGTATGAACTCTGGGATGAAGCCATGTTGCAGGCGCGGGTGGGTTGATTCTAGGAACTTGAATTGTGAGAAGAGACAAGACGTTGGGAAATGAGTGACAAACGGTGACTCACCAGTGACTCACGGCCTACCCGTATCCGTACCCGGCCGCACCAGGGTCGCAAACGGCTACCCGTACCCAGCCGGGTACGGGTAGCCGGGTATCGGGTAGGGTACGGGTATCGGGTACCCGATTGCGACCTCTGCCAGGCAGTGTTGGCTATGCACGCAGCGCTGTTGAGGCAGCCGGGGGGGGGATTGGTGGATCGCAATTTTCATTGTAACGGTAGACACGGCGTTTCCCTCGCTCTTGTGCGTTGGTCGTAGTGGTAGGAGTAGTTGGATGCTTTCAAAAAGAAAAAAGTTAATCCGTAAAACAAAGTTTTTCACTAAATCCTTTATATGCGTGGCATCGGTTTTATTTTATTATTCATTTCTGTTTTTCTTGAGTAAGAGTTTCATTTTTATCACATTGGTATTTTAAATGAAATATAACATTTTTTTTTTCCTAAAAAGTGAAAATTTTGTAAATTGTTTTTTCACGAAAATAAATTGTCATGCACAACGAGTCTGTGTGCAAAATGTTGGCTCGATTGGATCACGGGAAGTGGGTTAAAAAACGACCGAAAGATTTGCACGGTCGTAAGCGCGCAAGCAAGCAAGCGAGTGAACTTAATATAAAGGATTTAAAAAGTGGCGCACGAGGAGAGACGGCCGCCCGGGCGAGCGGCGCGCACGGCGCTCCGATGCGTTCCTGAAAAGTGCCACGTTCAGTGGAAACGATTTCGCCCGTCAACGATGCGGCGACGATGAGGTAGTTTGTCGTCGAGCGCTCGGAAACTGCACTATAACGGGGAGTGCGTTCCACGTCGTGCCAAAAGTGCTCCCTCCTGGAATAAGCACCGCCTCATCTTGTTGTTCGTCCATCAAAGTTGATGATGACCATGGCACGTTTGTCATTTTGTTGGGTTTTGTCTCGTGTGCAAATGGCTGAAAAGGCCTATCCGAGCCTGGAGTTCTCTGTGGCACACTGGGACAGGTCAGGGAGGACGTAGAGCTCTGAGGTGCAGCCACAAGTCCACCCTTGGTAGATTTGCGCTGCTGCCTCTTCAAGATGGCACAGGAGTTAGATCGTGTTATTTATAAATGTGTCGTAACCCTCCACCACCCGACACGGCCAATCAGCAAAAAAGTGTCTTGTTAACAAAAGACAAATAGTTCACTGCTTTAGCCCACCGGTGTGTTGAAGCGTGAAACCACAACATTTACAATTTTTGAGTAATAACGCGATCTAAAGCCAAAAACGTTGATTTTGAATAATATTGGTCGCGAAAGCCTACGGGTTAAATAGCACAGGAGCTTCTCCTACTCTCACAGAGGACTGCACCGTCATGGACTTTTCTCTTCTCCAGGCAGGTCGGTCCTGTGCTTGGGGTTCCCAGCTTTTCAGGTCGAATCCAAAGCTCTTCAAGGAAGCTTGAAGGGTGTCCTTGTAGCGCTTTTCGGGGCCACCTTGCGCTCGCTTGCCATTCTTCAGCTCGCCAAAGAAGACTTGTTTTGGAAGTCTCGCGGAGGGCCTCGTAGCGAACGCACGTCGCGCGAACGTGCGCCGCGGCGAGGACTTGCCGTGCCGCGTGGATTTTTTTTCGGCACGCAAAAAGGTCCGAGCCTTGTGTAAGCAAGATCGCGACAAGCCAGAGGATTCATATTCTTAGGTTTTTTCGGTAATGTCACGTAGGTAAAAAAATAAAATTGATAAAAATAAAATAAAAATCACGACGTATCGGAGGCAACACAAGCTTCCGTCTTCAGGTGGAACCGTCACAGCACGACAGCTGTATCAAGTGAGAGAAATTCCAAGGAAAAATAATATTCAGGGCCTACCTTGGCTCCTCCCACCCTCAACCAGTATATATACAAGGACTGTTTCCTTGGAATTTCTCTTCACTTGATACAGCTGTCGTGCTGTGACGGTTCCACGTGAAGATGGAATCAAGTAAAAAAAACCTAAGAATATGAATCCTTGCAGTCACGAAAGCTTCAAATCTAGAATCAAGCCAGAGGGACCCCGCATTGGGCGAGGTCGACCGCTACCAACTTGCGGAGGTTTCGTAAACAAATCCGCTGCTGGATGGAGGCCCGCTCAGCTCCGTGCCCGTTTCAGTTGCGGCGTTTGTTTTGATGACCGTGCTTTACCACGCCGCTGGTCGGTGGGGTTGAAAAATGCGTGGGGGTGGCGCGGTTGAAGAAGGGGGGGGGGGGGGGCAGTGCGCGCAGAACAGGTTCAGAAATAACTCGCCACCGGCGTTAGCCGTGGCGGTAAATCAAACTCGTGCCACTTGGGTCATATCGGGGCACGCTCACCCGCTGTGCCACCACTGCCCCCCCCCTCCCCCCCCCAATGTTGATCCCTGCTTTTCTCCACCCCGCCCCCCCCCCCCCCCCAATGTTGATCCGATGTGAATAAATTTCAATTGGGTTATCACAGTGAGCAAGTGCCACCCCCTCCCCGTGTCAAGAGAGATGGCCTGTGGGAAATGGGAGATGATGTTGCAGAACTAGTTCTGAAGGGGGGGTGGGTGTGCCACGGTTCATGTTCTTGGTTCTTTCGGTAAAGTCACGTAGAAGGGAAATAATAAAATAATAAAAATAAAACATAATAAAATACAATTCTCACGACGTTTCGGCCACAACGCAAGCAGCCGTCCTCAGGTGAAGAACGGGTCTGTCGGAAAGACAGTGTCTGAATGGGCACCACCAAGCTTGGCAGCGTATATTTTATAAATGTTTTATGTTTATTATTTTATTATTTCCCTTCTACGCGACTTTACCGAAACAACCAAGAAGATGAATCCCTGCAGTCACGAAAGCATTAAATCGAAATTTAGACCTGTTCTTCACCTGAGGACGGCTGCTTGCGTTGTGGCCGAAACGTCGTGAGAATTATTTTATCATGTTTTATTTTTATTATTTTATTCTTTCCCTTCTACGTGATGACTTTACCGAAAGAACCAAGAATATCCTCCCCCGTGTCGCCTGAACAGGCTGTCTGTTAAGGCTACACGGGGGAGGGTACACGAGCTAGTGGGTGGCGAGCGCCACGCCTGACCGCCTTTGTCTCCCCAGTGGCGGGTGTTTACACACCGCACCAGATACTCATTAGAGCCCGAGTCGACCTAGAGGAGGCCTGGGACCGGTTCAGTTGAATCGTCCGCGGTGTTGGCCGCGAGCGGGAATCGAACTCCGGTGGCCGGGTTCGTAGCGCGGCGCTAAGCTACTGCACCGCCGCCCCTCCCTCACTGCACAAAGACAAACAAAGGCACACACAGCAACACACAACAACACACACACAACATACACACACAAAACACACGCACAACACACACGCACAACACACACGCACAACACACACGCACACCACACACGCACACCACACACGCACACCACACGCACAACACACGCACACACAACACGCACAACACACACGCACAACACACACACACAACACACACAACACACACACACAACACTAACACACTACACACACACACACCAACACACAACACACGCACACACACAACACACGCACACAACACACGCACAACACACACGCACAACACACACACACACACGCACAACACACACACACGCACAACACACACACACGCACAACACACACACACGCACAACACGCACACGCACAACACACACGCGCACAACACACGCGCACAACACACACACACAACAACACACGCACACATGTTTACTCGTGCACGCGCGTACGTACCTCGGCGTGTGCGTGCCCTGGCACACGCGTGCGGGCGTTAGCGTGCGGCGCGGTGGGGCCGTGTGTGAGACCTCGTTGCGTAATTTGTGTCGGCAGGTACATTAGCCGGCAAAGCCTGGCTCCGGTGCCCTAATCCAATCGGGGATTTGCACTCAATTTGTCGCTTTAACCCTCTCCGTGCGTCGTTGGGGGTTTCCGGCACGGTTTTGTTGTGTTCCTGTCAGAGGTTGCAACCGGGTACCCGATACCCGTACCCTACCCGATACCCGTACCCTACCCGATACCCGGCTACCCGTACCCAGCCGGGTACGGGTAGGCCGTGAGTCACTGGTGAGTCACCGTTTGTCACTCATTTCCCAACGTCTTGTCTCTTCTCACAATTCAAGTTCCTAAAATCAACCCACCCGCGCCTGCAACATGGCTTCATCCCAGAGGTCGCAATCAGGTACCCGATACCCGTACCCTACCCGTACCCGGCCGGGTACGGGTACGGCCGGGTACGGGTACGGGTACCCATTTGCGACCCTGGTGCGGCCGGGTACGGGTACGGGTAGGCCGTGAGTCACTGGTGAGTCACCGTTTGTCACTCATTTCCCAATGTCTTGTCTCTTCTCACAATTCAAGTTCCTAGAATCAACCCACACGCGCCTGCAACATGGCTTCTTCCCAGAGGTCGCAATCGGGTACCCGATACCCGTACCCTACCCGTACCCGGCCGGGTACGGGTAGGGTAACGGGTATGGCCGGGTACGGGTACCCGTTTGCGACCCTGGTGCGGCCGGGTACGGGTAGGCCGTGAGTCACTGGTAAGTCACCTTTTGTCACTCATTTCCCAACGTCTTGTCTCTTCTCACAATTAAAGTTCCTAGAATCAACCCACACGCGCCTGCAACATGGCTTCATCCCAGAGGTCGCAATCAGGTACCCGATACCCGTACCGTACCCGGCCGGGTACTGGTAGGGTAACGGGTATGGCCGGGTACGGGTACCCGTTTGCGACCCTGGTGCGGCCGGGTACGGGTAAGGAATCAAAACTCATTTGCGACCTCTGGCGGGGAGCCGGTGGGCACGGGGTTCAGTATTACAGCTTAACCAGCGAAGAGCGAAGACCGGCAGGATAGGCCCTGGGACTCCCCTGGCTCGCTGTCCTTCTAAAGACCGACCAGGGCAAGCCAGCAGCGCGGCCCCGAGAGCCCAGAGCCGATGCTCTCGCAAGAGCCGGTCTGCTTGGCTAAGGGTGCCGAGATCCTAGCTTCGACCAGAGCTGGATCGGCTAGCCTCCCCTAGCTCTCTAGTGAAGGACCTGGGAGCAGACTAGCCGGGCTAGTTTTAGCGGTGTCTCCCTGTTAGACGGGTGAAGGGGCTGTTACCCCTTCAAGTGTTGTGTTCTGCCCGGTGGTTGAATAAATACGTTGTCTACGTCTCCTTGAACTCGCTACACTATTACGAATTCTGAAAAGTAACAAATCGAATTCTAGATTTGAAGCTTTCGTGACTGCAAAGATTCATATTACCATATTAATAATAAGTATGCGGCCCTTGCCCCACCAGCTTCTCCAACCATTATATAAACGGAGTGGTAGCTCCTGCAATCTCTCATTTACTTGATACAGCTGTCGTGGCTGTGACGGTACCACCTGCAGACGGAAGCTTGTGTTGCCTCCGAAACGTCGTGATTTTTTATTTTTTAATGTTTTTGCCTACGTGAATATAACAAATCGAACTTGCTTCGGTTCGTGCGTCCAATTGTCGGTGACGTTGCCTGCCCTCCGATCCCTCAAACCCGACCCCCGCAGAGACCTCCAATCAAGTGGGTGCTCCCATGAGCGCCCAGTCCCCTCACTCCACGATGAGCTCCCCGCCGCCCCTGGCTCACGGAGGGGGAGGAATGGGGGGCTCGAGGGGGATGGGGGGCCTGGGCGGAGGAGGCAGCGGGGCCGGAGGAGGACCCATGAACGGCCTGGGGTCCCCGTACCCCGTCATCAGCTCCTCCGGTCTGGGGTCGCCCATCATCACTCCGCAGGGGCTCGGCTACGGCAGCGGAGGCATCGGCAACTCACAGGTGCGGCGTCGGTTGGATTGGGGGGGGGGGTGACTGCGGTGGTGGTAGTGGTGGTGGTCATGATTGTGGTTGGTGGTGGTGATGATTGTGGTGATGGTAGTATTGTGGTGGTGGTGATGATTGTGATGATGACGGTGGTGGTGGTCATTATTGTGGTTGGTGGTGGTGATGGTAGCAGTAGTGGTTGGTGGTAATGATTGTGGTGATTGTGGTGATTGTGATGACGGTGGTGGTGCTGATTGTGGTGATGGTAGCATTGTGGTGTTGAGAATGGTTGCAGTAGTGGTTGGTAGTAATGATTGTGATGATGACGGTGGTGGTGGTGGTGATGATTGTGATTGGTGGTGGTGATGCTGGTATTGTAGTGTTGAGGATGGTAGCAGTAGTGGTTGGTGGTAATGATTGTGATGACGGTGGTGGTGATTGTGGTGATGGTAGTATTGTGGTGTAGTGGTTGGTGGTTGGTGGTAATGATTGTGATGACGGTGGTGGTGGTTGTGGTGATGGTAGTATTGTGGTGTAGTGGATGGTAGTGGTTGGTGGTTGGTGGTGATGATTGTGATGATGACGGTGGTGGTGGTGATGATTGTGGTGATGGTGGTGATGGTAGTATTGTGGTGTAGAGGATGGTAGTGGTTGGTGGTAATGATTGTGATGATGACGGTGGTGGTGATGATTGTGGTGATGGTAGTATTGTGGTGTAGAGGATGGTTGCAGTAGTGGTTGGTGGTAATGATTGTGATGACGGTGGTGGTGGTGGTGATTGTGGTGATGGTAGTATTGTGGTGTAGAGGATGGTAGTAGTAGTGGTTGGTGGTAATGGTTGTGATGATGACGATGGTGGTGGTGGTGGTGGTCATTATTGTGGTTGGTGGTGGTGATGGTAGCAGTAGTGGTTGGTGGTGATGATTGTGATGATGACGGTGGTAGTGGTGATGATTGTGGTGATGGTAGTATTGTGGTGTTGAGGATGGTAGTAGTAGTGGTGGTGGTGGTGGGGACTTACACAGGTACTCGGTGGTTAACCCCCCAATATTTACATTAACTTATCCGTCTTTCTACTCCAATGAGGTCCCTGACATCATCGGATCCTTCTCTAAGTCCACCGAGATCAAGGCTCATTACCTGGAGTGATTGCGCTTTAGCCTTGGGACACGTTGCCTCTGCCAAGACGACAGTCTGAGTCGTCGGAGCTATTTGAGTCTCGTCTTGAAATTGGCCTTAAACCCCTCCCCACCATGTCCTCTTCGTACCCTGCAGGTTCCGTTTCTTGGCTGCCTACGGATGAAATGCCTCGTTTTACTGATGAAAATCATTATTAGTGTCGGGGGTGGCGGTGGGCACGGTAATTTTGGTCGCAATGATTGTGGTGTTGGGGATCGTTGTGGTTGTGGTGGTTAAGGATTGTGTTGGCGATGTTCTCAACCAATCCTAACATCATCATCATCATCATCCTCACCACCATGCACCCCCCTCCCCCCAACACCAAGAAAGATTCCCCGTGTAGCCTGTAACAGACTGTAGGGGCAAGTGCTGTTAGCGAGTACCTATGATTGTGGTGTTGGGGATCGTTGTGGTAAGGATTGTGTTGGCGATGTTCTCAACCAATCCTAACATCATCATCATCATCCTCACCACCATGCACCCCCCTCCCCCCAACACCAAGAAAGATTCCCCGTGTAGCCTGTAACAGACTGTAGGGGCAAGTGCTGTTAGCGAGTACCTATGATTGTGGTGTTGGGGATCGTTGTGGTAAGGATTGTGTTGGCGATGTTCTCAACCAATCCTAACATCATCATCATCATCCTCACCACCATGCACCCCCCTCCCCCCAACACCAAGAAAGATTCCCCGTGTAGCCTGTAACAGACTGTAGGGGCAAGTGCTGTTAGCGAGTACCTATGATTGTGGTGTTGGGGATCGTTGTGGTAAGGATTGTGTTGGCGATGTTCTCAACCAATCCTAACATCATCATCATCATCCTCACCACCATGCACCCCCCTCCCCCCAACACCAAGAAAGATTCCCCGTGTAGCCTGTAACAGACTGTAGGGGCAAGTGCTGTTAGCGAGTACCTATGATTGTGGTGTTGGGGATCGTTGTGGTAAGGATTGTGTTGGCGATGTTCTCAACCAATCCTAACATCATCATCATCATCCTCACCACCATGCACCACCCCCCTCCAACACCAAAAAATATCCCCCGTGTAGGCTGTAACAGACTGTAGGGGCAAGTGCTGTTAGCGAGCACCTACGAAGGCCGGCACGGCACACGCGGGGGTGGGTGACCAGCACCATGCCCGACCGCCTTTGTCTCCCCAGCGGCGATGTGTACGCACCGCACCAGGTACTCATTTGAGGCTGAGTCGACCTAGGGGAGACCCAGGACCGGTTCAGATAATCTTCGCCGGTGTTGGCCGTGAGCGGGAATCGAACCCGCGCCGCCGTGTTCGTAGCGTAGCGCAGCGCTAACCACTACACCCACCGCTC